>NC_057803.1:604721859-604760646 GCF_018294505.1 Triticum aestivum
GGTGACTGGATCCGGTCCACGATCTCAAATGATGATCTAGAGGATCTAGCTGAAGGGGGTTTATTGCCCACGGATCTTGGAGGTTGCCGGGCAACGAGACCGAGCCGCAGCCGCAGGAGGGTGAGTGCGTCCTCCTTGCGACCCATGTTGACCGCGGTTTCTCTCTGCCCCCTCATTCGTTTTTTCGGGGGTTTTCTGATTTTTTTCGGAGCTCAACTTCATCACTTTTCCCCCAACACCATCATATATCTCGCTGCATTTGTGTCTATGTGTGAGAACTTCCTGGGTTGTCGACTGCATTGGGGTCTCTTCAAACACATATTCACTTGTTGCTCCCAGTCTGTAAAAAAGGCTAATCCGAGTGATGAGAGGACGCACATGATCTAGATGTGCAGAGGTTTAGGGATTCAGATGAGGGGTAGGAGTACTTTTCCAGCTATGACTCTCCCTGACTCAGTTAGAGGGTGGCAGTCGACCTGGTTTTACTGTAAGGACCAACCGACTCCTGGCCAGTCGACAGGTCTTCCTCCCTTCTACATGGAGCGAGTCCAGCAGCCCTCCTCACTAAAAGTGACTTCAGTGGAGAAAGTAGAGGTGAACATGTTGGTAGAACGAGTAGTCAATTAGTCCGTGATGGCGTGACTGGCATGGATTTGCTGGAGGTGTTTCTCAGTCGACGCATCCAGCCACTCCAGGCTCGCGATCATCCCATGTGGATGTACTCAGGCATTGAGGACACCACTCGGATTCACCCAGAGGAAGTTACCGAGGAGACGGTGGAGCAATGGTTGCAGGGCATCACTAGAAACAAGGACAACCCCAGTGGGTCCAGGAGAATTCAACCACTCGACTCCTCCAACGTACCAGACAAGGTCTGATCTTCACTTCCGAGTGCTTTTTGTTCTGATGCATAACTGTCTTTGACTCTGACTGATACTTGATCGAATCTTTGCTTTGCAGATTTACACGAAGATGTATTCGATGCCCAACATAGAGCAAGACCAGGAGGGAGAGGAGAGCGGAGGTGACAGTGGCAACTGGCAATCTAATGAAGAAGACGAGGAGGAGAGCGAGGACTCAAGTAATGGTGAAGAAGTCAACTCTCCACCTTGCTCAGAAAGGCGTTCCAAGCAGAAGCATGACCCTGCAAGTGTTCGTGGCAAAGTGGTTGCGCCAAGTACGCAGTCTTCGAAGCGCACTCAGACTTCCTCCCCTGTTCCGACTGAAAAGGCCCCGAAGCTGCCCAAGGTGGTGCCCTCAAAGCCTCGGAAAGCCTTGCCTAAGATAAAAGTGGACTTCCCTGTCGCTTCTGGGTAATTATTGAGCTTTATCTCTTTGCTTTTGCATAATTTGACCTTCAGCCGACTCACTTTCCTGCCTGACCAAGCGAATTCTGAAATTTGTAGTGCTGCTACTTCTGGGACTTCCAAGTACAAGGAAGGTGATGACGAGGAGATGGAAGACGTGGCCACATCCAAAGCAGGCATCACTCCTGTTATCTTGCCTTTACTTTGTCAATCATGTTCACGGTCGACTGAACTTCTTGCGGTCGATTCTTTTGCTGCTTCGCAAAATGTTATTGAACTTCCAGACGACGATGAAGATGTGCCACAAAAGCCCATGGGAAGGAGGAGCAAGACCTTAGGCAGGAGGGTGCCAGCCGGCAAGACGCCCCAAACGACGCCAGCGTTAGAACCAGTGGTCCAGCAGTCCGGAGACCTCAATGAAGCTTCTTTTACCTTTGCTGATCCTGTGCTGAGTGTATGCCCTTCGACATCGACTACCCAAGTCCCTGTTTTTCCTGTGCAACTCCATGCCTCAGATCCCCAAGCTGCTGCAACTGTTCCATCAACTTCACTCTTCGCTGCCCATCCTACCCCGGAGGACCCAATAAGTGCCGGTACGGAAGCTATACGCTAGGCGGGCCTTATGATGGAGCAAATGAAGGTGGTGCGTGATGCCAGCCAAGCTGCTTATGACGCCAGCTCAGCTCTCCAGGCTAATGTCTAGGTTAGTTGACTTCCGACTGATCTTTAGCTTGACGCTTGTTCTGTTAGGATATGCTACTTTACTATCCGTAAGATGTCTGTGGATGAGTGTTCTGGAACCATAATGTGCATCTATCAAGAGTCTGCATCTTGCATCTGTACACTCACTGGGTGGTTTCAACTTTTGCTAAGTAAATTTTCCACTTGAGTCGACCTTTCATGTCGAGTGTATCTTTGAATCAGTGGGGGTGCGCAGAGTGCACCCACTGGGTGTAGTCCCCGAGACCATCGTCGAATGTTTGATTCGGCGAAGGTCTTTATCAAAAATATCTCTTTACAGTTCTTCCACTCAGTTTAGACAGGTCGTGTCGAGTAGGAGCCGGGCCAGTGGGGGCACGCCCAGTGCACCCACTGGGTGTAGTCCCCGATACCGCTGTCGACTGCGGGCAGTCGGTGGTGGTCTGAGAACAAGCATTGCCACACTTCTTCTTGTTTTTTTGAACCACGTCGAGTGGAAAGCAGAACCAGTGGGGGCACGCCAAGTGCACCCACTGGGTGTAGTCCCCGAGACTACTATTGAATGTTTGATTCGACAGTAGTCTTAGAACTCTTTTGCGGTAATGACTTGAACTTGTATCTTTTTTGCTCGGAAGCAATTGATCTTTGTCTCAGTCGATTGACATGTCTTACTTATTGACTGCAGAAATCTTGTGACTTCGGGAGCTAGTTCCCTGATTTGTAGAAACAATAGATCCAAGTCGGTCTCGACCTGGCTCTAGCCAAGGAGAACTTGAAGAAGGCACATGATGAAGCAACTGCCATGGGAGGTAATGACTTGCCGACTTTTTGCTTTGTCATCTTTTCTTTCCATTCGTTGAACCGAGTGACACTACTCGAGCAGACATGCGTAGTGAAAATAGACAACTCCAAGCTCGTCTGAAGAATGTTATTTCTTTAGATAAAATGAAGCAGGCGCTGGAACAGAAGGACCTTGACCTTGCCGCAGCTCAGAAGACGGCGCGAGAAAAAAATGAACTTGCCGACAAGAAGTTGGCTTCAGTCGGCAAGTTAATTAGAAGAAGAAAACGCCAAACTGAGGACTGCCATTGGCGAGGCCAACAAGGAAGTTGAGCAACTGAAGAAGGACAAGGTGGCTTTGACTGACCGAGTTGGAGATCTCACTCGTTAGAGAGATTAATTGGAGGTTTATCTGGGAGGACTTGCCAAGAAGTTGTTCCTTATGCTTGAAGGTGTTTTTATTTGTCCGACTGATTTGCTGCTGTCGACTCATCATATAACTATTGACTCATTGTTTTGTTGTGTGTTCAGAATTCTGTCAAAACTTCGAGGAAGAGACTGGGCGAATTGAAACGAGCTTGGACCCCATCAACTCCCCTGTCAAGGATGAAGCTGTCATGAACGTGCTCCGACTGGAGTCTCGCCTTGCCAGCGTTATGGACTACCTTGCGTGACTGAAGGTGGCCGTGTCACGGATTGACACAACGCTCTGGCCAAGGGTGACATTTCAGAACGATCTCGAATCCCTGATGACTCGACTTAATGAGATCCCTGGTCGAGTGCAGGAATGGAAGAAGTCATCTGCTCGGTGTGGTGCTGATGTTGCTCTGTCTCTGGTTTGTGTCCACTGCAAAGAAGCCAAGGAAGAGAAACTAGCAGCGCTCAAGGTTGCAAATACCAAGAAGCTTGACTTCCAATCCTTTATGGAAACCTTCATCGAAGCAGACACTTGCATTGCAGATGGAATCGACTTGGATGAGTTCGTCGAGCCTGCCAGCCCTCCTCTCGCGGAGTGAACAAACTTTAAGCTCAAATCAAAATTTCCTTGGAATGCCGAGTGATTTTGTAACCGTTAAACTCCTTCGGGCCTGATGCCCGAGTACTTTTATCTGCGGTTCGGAACCTCATGGGATTTATCTAGACTTGGATTTTATTTGAATATACTTGCCTTTGTCACCGAGTGGAACTTGTTTCTTCATTCGGAACAGACTTTTGTACATGTGATGCAGCTCTGAAGAGAAGGTCGTAGACGACCTGCACCTCGTCGTCCTTGTGGATCAAGATAGTGCGTACATTGTATTTGTGGCGCAGCTCAAAGGAGAGGGTCACAGACGACCTGCACCTCGTCGTCCTTGCGGATCAAGATGGAGCGTGTGGCTAAGTCTCCGAGGGAGAGGATTGCTCTTCACTTGGAGGTTTAAAAACTTAGGCGAGTACGACACTGCAACTAAGCCTCCGAGTGAGGGGATTGCTCATCACTCGGTAGGATTTTTTAAACTTAGGCGAGTACGGGACTGTAGCTAAGCCCCCGAGTGAGAGGATTGCTCATCACTCGGTAGGATTTTTTAAACTTAGGCGAGTACGGGACTGTAGCTAAGCCTCCAAGTGAGAGGATTGCTCATCACTCGGTAGGATTTTTAAAACTTAGGCGAATCGGATTCGCGGCTAAGCCCTCGAGTGGGAGGCTTGCTCTTCACTCAGTAGGATTTTTAAAACTTAGGCAAGTACGAGACTGCAACTAAGCCCCTGAGTGAGAGGATTGCTCATCACTCGGTAGGATTTTTTCAACTTAGGCAAGTATGGGACTGCAGCTAAGCCTCCGAGTGAGAGGATTACTCATCACTCGGTAGGATTTTTAAGACTTAGGCGAGTCGGATTCGCGGCTAAGCCCTCGAGTGAGAGGTTTGCTCTTCACTTGCTAAGATTTTTAAAACTTAGGCGAATCGGATTCGCGGCTAAGCCACCCATTGGTTTTTTTGAACACATGCATATATAAGAACAATCATTTAAGAGACTGTAAAACTGTGTCTTTGATAAACAAACCGAAAGGTACTTCTTATTACATCTCGTCAGACCGAATGTTTAAGTGTAAAAATGGTGGAGCATCACTGCATTCCAAACGCGTGGCTCGTCTTTCTTGTGTTCCACATTGTAGAGGTGATATGCTCCGTTGTGGAGCACCTTGGTGATGATGAAGGGACCCTCCCAAGCAGGAGCAAGCTTGTGGGGCTGTTGCTGATCCACTCGGAGCACAAGGTCTCCTTTCTGGAATGCTCGACCTCTCACGTTTTTGGCAAGGAATCGATAGAGATCTTGATGATAAATGGTCGACCGGATCAAGGCCATCTATATTTCTTCTTCAAGAAGATCAACATCATCTTGTCGAGCTTGTTCAGCTTCAGCTTCTGAGAAGAGTTCTACTCGGGGTGCATTGTGAAGCAAATCACTCGGCAGCACAGCTTCAGCCCCATAGACCATGAAGAAGGGAGTTCGGCCAGTTGACTGATTCGGTGTTGTTCTTAATCCCCAAAGGACTGATGGAAGCTCATTTAACCAAGCGCCTGCTGCATGTTTGAGGTCATGCATCAATCGGGGTTTCAGCCCTTGGAGGATCAAACCGTTTGCTTTTTCTGCCTGTCCATTAGACTGCGGGTGGGCGACTGAAGCGTAGTCAACCCGAGTGCCTTAGGAAGCGCAAAACACTCTGAACTCATCAGAATCAAAGTTGGAGCCATTATCTGTGATAATGTTGTGAGGGACTCCATATCTGAATGTCAGCTCTGTGATGAAACTGATGGCAGTGCCTGAATCGAGATTCTTGATGGGTTTGGCTTCGATCCATTTAGTGAACTTGTCGACTTCTACAAGCAAATGAGTGAAACCACTTCTGCCGGTTCTTAGAGGCCCGACCATATCCAATCCCCAAACAGCAAATGGCCAGACGAGTGGAATGGTCTTCAAGGATGATGCAGGCTTCTGGGACATGTTGGAGTAGAACTGACAACCTTCACATTTGTCGACTATATCTTTTGCCATCTCATTAGCTCGCGGCCAATAAAATCCCGCTCGGTATGCTTTGGCCACGATGGTCCGAGAGGACGCATGGTGACCACAGGTCCCCGAGTGGATGTCATTGAGGATCATTCCACCTTCTTCAGGTGTAATGCATCGCTGGGCATCTCCGGTAACATTCTCTCCGAAAAGCCATCCACCTATCACGGTGAAGGCTTTGGATCGATGGACAATCTGATAGGCTTCATTTTTGTCTTCTGGAAGTTCTTTCCTAAGCAGGTACACAATATATGGCACCGTCCAATCGGGGATGACGACCAAAACCTCCATGATTAGGTCGACCATGACTGGAATCTCGACTCAGTCAGATCGGCAGAGCTTTTGGTCGCAGGGGCTCTTCTGTGAAAGGATCCTCTTGAACTGACGGTGTGTGAAGATGCTCTAGGAACACATTGCTGGGAATGGGCTCCCGCATAGAACCTATCTTCGCCAGGTCATCAGTTGCTTGATTCTTCAGTCGGGGTATATGGTGGAGCTCTAACCCTTCAAACTTATTTTCTAACTTTCTTACCGCATTGCAATAGCCAGTCATGGCTGGCTCCTAATGTCCCACTTTTCATCACTTGATTGACCACTAAGTCTGAGTCACCGTAAGCCATTAGGCGACGGACGCCGAGTGAAATGGCCATACGCAACCCATACAGAACTGCCTCATATTCAACCTCATTATTGGAGGAATCAAAGTGAATCTGGAGAACATAACTGAGCTTGTCGCCTCGGGGGGATACCAGTACTACCCCAGCACCAGAACCATTCAGCATCTTGGAACCGTCAAAGAACATAGTCCAATGCTCCAAGTGAATTTGAGTCAGTTGTTGCTGCTCAACCACTCGGCGAGGAAATCTGCTATTGCTTGGGACTTGATTGCTTTCTTTGCCTCAAACTTGATATCCAATGGAAGGAGTTCAATCGCCCATTTTGCCACTCGACCAGTTGCATCCCTGTTGTTCAGAATTTATGACAATGGAGCGTCGTTGATGACTGTAATCGAATGATTTGAGAAATAATGTGCAACCTTCTTTGTGGTCAAGTAAATTCCATAAACAAGCTTCTGATAATGCGGATATCTCTGCTTGGATGGAGTCAAGACTTTAGAAATATAATACACTGGGCGTTGAACCTTGTAGGCTTTACCTTATTCTTCCCGCTTGACCGTGAGTACTGTACTGACAACTTGTTTAGTGGCTGCAATATAAAGAAGTAAAGGCTCTTTTCTGATTGGGGCAACGAGCAACGGCTGGGTGGAAAGTAGGACTTTGAGCTCTGCAAACGCCGCGTTAGCTTCAGGAGTCCACTCGAACTTATCAGATTTCTTCATCAGTCGGTAAAGAGGCAATGCCTTTTCACCGAGCTGTGAGATGAATCGACTCAAAGCGGCCAAACAACTAGTGAGCTTCTGAACGTCATGCACACGCACTGGGCACTTCATTCAGAGGATTGCACCAACTTTCTCTGGGTTTGCATCGACCCCTCGTTCGGAAACAAGGAATCCGAGTAACTTTCCACCCGGGACTCCGAATGTGCACTTCGACGGATTAAGCTTGATATCATATCTCCTCAGATTGGCAAAGGTTTCAGCAAGGTCATTCAGCAGGTCGGAACCTTTACGCAACTTAACCACGATGTCATCCATATATGCTTCCACATTCCGACTGATTTGAGTGAGCAAGCACTTCTGAATCATCATCATAAATGTGGCACCAACATTCTTGAGACCGAATGTCATGGTAACATAGCAAAAGCACCCATATGGGGTGATAAAAGCCGTTTTTATTTCGTCGGGTCCATACAGTCAGATCTGATGATACCCGGAATATGCATCCAGAAAAGACAAACGCTCACACCCCGCAGTTGAGTCGACAATCTGGTCGATGCGGGGGAGAGGGAAATGATATTTTGGGCAGGCCCGACTGATATGCTTGAAATCAATGCACATATGAAGTGAATCGTCCTTCTTGGGGACCATGACAACATTCGCGAGCCGCTTGGAGTGGTAAATCTCGCGTATGAACTCAGCTGACAGAAGCCGAGCCACCTCCTCGCCGATTGCCTTTCTGTTCTCCACGGCGGACCGACGGAGATGCTCTTTAATGGGCAATATATGGCACCGTCCAATCGGGGATGACGACCAAAACCTCCATGATCAGGTCGACCACGGCTAGAATCTCGACTTCAGTCGGATCGGCGGAGCTTTTTGGTTGTGGCAGCTCTTCTGTGAAAGGATCCTCTTGAACTGACGGTGTGTGAAGATGCTCTAGGAACACATTGCTGGGAATGGGCTCCCGCTTAGAACCTATCTTCGCCAGGTCATCAGCTGCTTGATTCTTCAGTCGAGGTATATGGTGGAGCTCTAACCCTTCAAACTTCTTTTCTAACTTTCTTACTGCATTGCAATATCTAGTCATGGCTAGGCTCCTGATGTCCCACTCTATCATCACTTGATTGACCACTAAGTTTGAGTCGCTGTAAACCATTAGGCGACGGACGCCGAGTGAAATGGACATACACAACCCATACAGAACTAACTCATATTAAGCATCATTATTGGGGGAATCAAAGTGAATCTGGAGAACGGAACTGAGCTTGTCGCCTCGGGGGGATACCAGTACTACCCCAGCACCAGAACCATTCAGCATCTTGGAACCGTCAAAGAACATAGTCCAATGCTCCGAGTGAATCTGAGTCGGTTGTTGCTGCTCAACCCACTCGACGAGGAAATCGGCTATTGCTAGGGACTTGATTGCTTTCTTTGCCTCAAACTTGATATCCAATGGAAGGAGCTCAATCGCCCATTTTGCCACTCGACCAGTTGCATCCCTGTTGTTCAGAATTTCTGACAATGGAGCATCACTGACGACTATAATCAAATGATCTGAGAAATAATGTGCAACCTTCTTTGTGGTCAAGTAAATTCCATAAACAAGCTTCTGATAATGCAGATATCTCTGCTTGGATGGAGTCAAGACTTCAGAAATATAATATACTGGGCGCTGTGAAGGAAATATGCCCTAGAGGCAATAATAAAGTTATTATTTATTTCCTTATTTCATGATAAATGTTTATTATTCATGCTAGAATTGTATTAACCGGAAACATAATACATGTGTGAATACATAGACAAACAAAGTGTCACTAGTATGCCTCTACTTGACTAGCTCGTTAATCAAAGATGGTTATGTTTCCTAACCATGAACAATGAGTTGTTATTTGATTAACGAGGTCACATCATTAGTTGAATGATCTGATTGACATGACCCATTCCATTAGCTTAGCACCCGATCGTTTAGTATGTTGCTATTGCTTTCTTCATGACTTATACATGTTCCTATGACTATGAGATTATGCAACTCCCGTTTACCGGAGGAACACTTTGGGTACTACCAAACGTCACAACGTAACTGGGTGATTATAAAGGAGTACTACAGGTGTCTCCAATGGTCGATGTTGGGTTGGCGTATTTCGAGATTAGGATTTGTCACTCCGATTGTTGGAGAGGTATCTCTGGGCCCTCTCGGTAATACACATCACATAAGCCTTGCAAGCATTACAACTAATATGTTAGTTGTGAGATGATGTATTACGGAACGAGTAAAGAGACTTGCCAGTAACGAGATTGAACTAGGTATTGGATACCGATGATCGAATCTCGGGCAAGTAACATACCGATGACAAAGGGAACAACGTATGTTGTTATGCGGTCTGACCGATAAAGATCTTCGTAGAATATGTAGGAGCCAATATGGGCATCCAGGTCCCGCTATTGGTTATTGACCGGAGACGTGTCTCGGTCATGTCTACATTGTTCTCGAACCCGTAGGGTCCGCACGCTTAAGGTTACGATGACAGTTATATTATGAGTTTATGCATTTTGATGTACCGAAGGTTGTTCGGAGTCCCGGATGTGATCACGGACATGACGAGGAGTCTCGAAATGGTCGAGACGTAAAGATTGATATTGGAAGCCTGTATTTGGATATCGGAAGTGTTCCGGGTGAAATCGGGATTTTACCGGAATACCGGGAGGGTTACCGGAACCCCCCGGGAGCTATTTGGGCCATAGTGGGCCTTAGTGGAAAAGAGAAGGGGCTGCCCTAGATGGGCTGCGCCCCCCCCCTTCCCCTAGTCCTATTAGGACTAGGAGAGGTGGCCGGCCCCCTCCTCCTCTTTTCCCCTCCGAGGAATCCTAGTTGGACTAGGATTGGAGGGGGAATCCTACTCCCAGAGGGAGTAGGACTCTCCTGCGCCTCCCCCCCTTGGCCGGACAGCCTCCCCTCCTCTCCTCCTTTATATACGGAGGCAGGGGCACCTCTAAACACACAAGTTGACACAAGTTGATCCACGTGATCGATTCCTTAGCCGTGTGCGGTGCCCCCTGCCACCATATTCCTCGATAATACTGTAGCGGAGTTTAGGCGAAGCCCTGCTGCTGTAGTTCATCAAGATCGTCACCACGCCGTCGTGCTGACGAAACTCTTCCCCGACACTTTGCTGGATCGGAGTCCGGGGATCGTCATCGAGCTGAACGTGTGCTCGAACTCGGAGGTGCCGTAGTTTCGGTGCTTGATCGGTTGGATCGTGAAGACGTACGACTACTTCCTCTACGTCGTGTCATCGCTTCCGCAGTCGGTCTGCGTTGGGTACGTAGACAACACTCTCCTCTCGTTGCTATGCATCACATGATCCTGTGTGCGCGTAGGAAAATTTTTGAAATTACTACGAAACCTAACAAGAACATCCTAAAATACCTGAAAAGGACTAAGGATATGTTTCTCGTATATGGAGGTGACAAAGAGCTCACCGTAAAAGGTTACGTTGATGCAAGCTTTGACACTGATCCGGACGATTCTAAATCGCAAACCGGATACGTGTTTACATTAAACGGTGGAGCTGTCAGTTGGTGCAGTTCTAAACAAAGCGTTGTAGCGGGATCTACATGTGAAGCGGAATACATAGCTGCTTCGGAAGCAGCAAATGAAGGAGTCTGGATGAAGGAGTTCATATCCGATCTAGGTGTCATACCTAGTGCATCGGGTCCAATGAAAATCTTTTGTGACAATACTGGTGCAATTGCCTTGGCAAAGGAATCCAGATTTCACAAAAGGACCAAACACATCAAGAGACGCTTCAACTCCATCCGGGATCTAGTCCAGGTGGGAGACATAGAGATTTGCAAGATACATACGGATCTGAATGTTGCAGATCCGTTGACTAAGCCTCTTCCACGAGCAAAACATGATCAGCACCAAAGCTCCATGGGTGTAAGATTCATTACAGTGTAATCTAGATTATTGACTCTAGTGCAAGTGGGAGACTGAAGGAAATATGCCCTAGAGGCAATAATAAAGTTATTATTTATTTCCTTATAATCATGATAAATGTTTATTATTCATGCTAGAATTGTATTTACCGGAAACATAATACATGTGTGAATACATAGACAAACAGAGTGTCACTAGTATGCCTCTACTTGACTAGCTCGTTAATCAAAGACGGTTAAGTTTCCTAACCATGAACAATGAGTTGTTATTTGATTAACGAGGTCACATCATTAGTAGAATGATCTGATTGACATGACCCATTCCATTAGCTTAGCACCCGATCGTTTAGTATGTTGCTATTGCTTTCTTCATGACTTATACATGTTCCTATGACTATGAGATTATGCAACTCCCGTTTACCGGAGGAACACTTTGGGTACTACCAAACGTCACAACGTAACTGGGTGATTATAAAGGAGTACTACAGGTGTCTCCAATGGTCGATGTTGGGTTGGCGTATTTCGAGATTAGGATTTGTCACTCCGATTGTCGGAGAGGTATCTCTGGGCCCTCTCGGTAATACACATCACATAAGCCTTGCAAGCATTACAACTAATATGTTAGTTGTGAGATGATGTATTACGGAACGAGTAAAGAGACTTGCCGGTAACAAGATTGAACTAGGTATTGGATACCGACGATCGAATCTCGGGCAAGTAACATACCGATGACAAAGGGAACAACGTATGTTGTTATGCGGTCTGACTGATAAAGATCTTCGTAGAATATGTAGGAGCCAATATGGGCATCCAGGTCCCGCTATTGGTTATTGACCAGAGACATGTCTCGGTCATGTCTACATTGTTCTCGAACCCGTAGGGTCCGCACGCTTAAGGTTACGATGACAGTTATATTATGAGTTTATGCATTTTGATGTACCGAAGGTTGTTCGGAGTCCCGGATGTGATCACGGACATGACGAGGAGTCTCGAAATGGTCGAGACATAAAGATTGATATATTGGAAGCCTATGTTTGGACATCGGAAGTGTTCCGGGTAAAATCGGGATTTTACCGGGTTACCGGGAGGTTACCGGAACCCCCCGGGAGCCATATGGGCCATCATGGGCCTTAGTGGAAAGGAGAAAGGGGCAGCCCAAGGGGGCTGCGCGCCTCCCCCCTTCCCCTAGTCCTATTAGGACTAGGAGAGGTGGCCGGCCACCCCTCTCCCTCTTTCCCCCTTGGGAATCCTAGTTGGAATAGGATTGGGGGGGGAGTCCTACTCCCGGTAGGAGTAGGACTCCTCCTGCGCCTCTCTCTCTTGGCCGGCGCCCCCTTCCCCCTTGGCTCCTTTATATACTGAGGTAAAGGCACCCCAAAGACACACAAGTTGACACAAGTTGATCCACGTGATCGATTCCTTAGCCGTGTGCGGTGCCCCCTGCCACCATATTCCTCGATAATACTGTAGCGGAGTTTAGGCGAAGCCCTGCTGCTGTAGTTCATCAAGATCGTCACCACGCCGTCGTGCTGACGAAACTCTTCCCCGACACTTTGCTGGATCGGAGTCCGGGGATCGTCATCGAGCTGAATGTGTGCTCGAACTCGGAGGTGCCGTAGTTTCGGTGCTTGATCGGTTGGATCGTGAAGACGTACGACTACTTCCTCTACGTCGTGTCATCGCTTCCGCAGTCGGTCTGCGTTGGGTACGTAGACAACACTCTCCTCTCGTTGCTATGCATCACATGATCCTGTGTGCGCGTAGGAAATTTTTTGAAATTACTACGAAACCCAACAGTGGTATCAGAGCCTAGGTTATTTATGTTGATGTTATATGCACGAGTAGAACACAAGTGAGTTGTGGACGATACAAGTCATACTGCCTACCAGCATGTCATACTTTGGTTCGGCGGTATTGTTGGACGAGACGACCCGGACCAACCTTACGCGTACGCTTACGCGAGACCGGTTCCCTCGACGTGCTTTGCACAGAGATGGCTTGCGGGCGACTGCCTCTCCAATTTTAGTTGAACCAAGTATGGCTACGCCCGGTCCTTGCGAAGGTTAAAACGGAGTCTATTTGACAAACTATCATTGTGGTTTTGATGCGTAGGTGAGATTGGTTCTTACTTAAGCCCGTAGCAGCCACGTAAAACATGCAACAACAAAGTAGAGGACGTCTAACTTGTTTTTGCAGGGCATGTTGTGATGTGATATGGTCAAGGCATGATGCTGAATTTTATTGTATGAGATGATCATGTTTTGTAACTGAGTTATCGGCAACTGGCAGGAGCCATATGGTTGTCGCTTTATTGTATGCAATGCAATCGCGATGTAATGTTTTACTTTATTACTAAACGGTAGTAATAGTCGTGAAAGCATAAGATTGGCAAGACGACAACGATGCTACAATGGAGATCAAGGTGTCGCGCCGGTGACGATGGTGATCATGACGGTGCTTCTGGAGATGGAGATCACAAGCACAAGATGATGATGGCCATATCATATCACTTATATTGATTGCATGTGATGTTTATCTTTTTATGCATCTTATCTTGCTTTGATTGACGGTAGCATTATAAGATGATCTCTCACTAAATTATCAAGAAGTGTTCTCCTTGAGTATGCACCGTTGCCAAAGTTCGTCGTGCCCAGACACCACGTGATGATCGGGTGTGATAAGCTCTACGTCCATCTACAACGGGTGCAAGCCAGTTTTGCACACGCAGAATACTCAGGTTAAACTTGACGAGCCTAGCATATGCAGATATGGCCTCGGAACACGGAGACCGAAAGGTCGAGCGTGAATCATATAGTAGATATGATCAACATAACGATGTTCACCATTGAAAACTACTCCATCTCACGTGATGATCGGTTATGGTTTAGTTGATTTGGATCACGTGATCACTTAGATGACTAGAGAGATGTCTGTCTAAGTGGGAGTTCTTAAGTAATATGATTAAATTGAACTTAAATTTATCATGAACTTAGTCCTGGTAGTATTTTGCAAATTATGTTGTAAGATCAATAGCTTGCGTTGTTGCTTTCATATGTTTATTTTGATATGTTCCTAGAGAAAATTGTGTTGAAAATGTTAGTAGCAATGATGCGGATTTGATCCGTGATCTGAGGTTTATCCTCATTGCTGCACAGAAGAATTATGTCCTTAATGCACCGCTAGGTGACAGACCTATTGCAGGAGCAGATGCAGACGTTATGAACGTTTGGCTAGCTCAATATGATGACTACTTGATAGTTTTGTGCACCATGCTTTATGGCTTAGAATCGGGACTTCAAAGATGTTTTGAACATCATGGACCATATGAGATGTTCCAGTAATTGAAGTTAATATTTCAAGCAAACACCCGAGTTGAGAGATATGAAGTCTCCAACAAGTTCTATAGCTAAAAGATGGAGGAGAATCGCTCAACTAGTGAGCATGTGCTCAGATTGTCTGGGTACTACAATCACTTAAATCAAGTGGGAGTTAATCTTCCAGATAAGATAGTGATTGACAGTATTCTCTAGTCACCATCACCAAGTTAGTAGAACTTCATGATGAACTATAGTATGCAAGGGATGACGAAAACGATTCCCGAGCTCTTCGTGATATTGAAATCGACGAAGGTAGAAATCAAGAAAGAGCATCAAGTGTTGATGATTGACAAGACCACTAGTTTCAAGAAAAGGGCAGAGGGAAGAAGGGGAACTTCAAGAAGAACAGCAAGCAAGTTGCTGCTCAAGTGAAGAAGCCCAAGTCTGGTCCTAAGCCTGAGACTAAGTGCTTCTACTGCAAAGGGACTGGTCACTGGAAGTGGATCTACCCCAAGTGATTGGCGGAGAAGAAGGATGGCAAAGTGAACATAAGTATATTTGATATACATGTTATTGATGTGTACTTTACTAGTGTTTATAGCAACCCCTCAGTATTTGATACTAGTTCAGTTGCTAAGATTAGTAACTCGAAACGGGAGTTGCAGAATAAACAGAGACTAGTTAAGGGTGAAGTGACGATGTGTGTTGGAAGTGGTTCCAAGATTGATATGATCATCGTCGCACACTCCCTATACTTTCGAGATTAGTGTTGAACCTGAATAAGTGTTATTTGGTGTTTGCGTTGAGCATGAATATGATTTGATCATGTTTATTGTAATACGGTTATTCATTTAAGTAAGAGAATAAATTGTTGTTCTGTTTACATGAATGAAACCTTATATGGTTACACACCCAATGAAAATAGTTCGTTGGATCTCGATCGTAGTGATACACATAATCATAATATTGAAACCAAAAGATGCAAAGTTAATAATGATAAGTGCAACTTGTTTGTAGCACTGCCGTTTAGGTCATATTGGTGTAAAGCGCATGAAGAAACTCCATACTGATGGGCTTTTGGAATCACTTGATTATGAATCAGTTGATGCTTGCGAACCATGCCTCTTGGGCAAGATGACTAAGACTCTGTTCTTCGGAACAATGGAGCGAGCAATAGATTTGTTGAAAATCATACATACTGATGTATGTGATCCAATGAATATTGAGGCTTGCGACAGGTATCATTATTTTCTGATCTTCACAGATGATTTGAGCAGATATGAGTATATCTACTTGATGAAACATAAGTCTGAAACATTTGAAAAGTTCAAAGAATTTCAGAGTGAAGTGAAAAATCATCGTAACAAGAAAATAAAGTTTCTACGATCTGATCGTAGAGAAGAGTATTTGAGTTACGAGTTTGGCCTTCAGTTGAAAACAATGTGAAATAGTTTCACTACTCATGCCACCTAGAACACCACAATGTAATGGTGTGTCCGAACGTCATAATCGTACTTTATTAGATATGGTGCGATCTATGATGTGTCTTACCGATCTACCACTATCGTTTTGGGGTTATGCATTAGAGACAGCTGCATTCACGTTAAATAGGGCACCATCTAAATCCGTTGAGACGACACCGTGTGAACTATGGTTTGGCAAGAAACCTAAACTGTCGTTTCTTAAATTTGGGGTTGCGATGCTTATATGAAAAAGTTTCATTCTGATAAGCTCAAACTCAAATCGGAGAAGTGCGTCTTCATAGGATATCCAAAGGAAACTATTGGATACACCTTCTATCACAGATCCGAAGGCAAGACTTTTGTTGCTAAATTCGGAAACTTTCTGGAGAAGGAGTTTCTCTCGAAAGAAGTGAGTGGGAGGAAAGTAGAACTTGACGAGGTAACTGTACCTGCTCCCTTATTGGAAATAGTACATCACAGAAAACTGTTTCTGTGACACCTACACCAGTTAGTGAGGAAGCTAATGATGATAATCATGAAACTTCAGAACAAGATACTACTGAACCTCGTAGATCAACCAGAGTAAGATCCGCACCAGAGTGGTACGATAATCCTTTTCTGGAAGTCATGCTACTAGATCATGATGAACCTACGAACTATGAGGAAGCGATGATGAGCCCAGATTCCGATAAATGGCTTGAGGCCATGAAATCTGAGATATGATCCATGTATGAGAACAAAGTATGGACTTTGGTTGACTTGCCCGATGATCGGCAAGCAATTGAGAATAAATGGATCTTCAAGAGGAAGACGGACGCTGATAGTAGTGTTACTATCTACAAAGCTAGAATTGTCGCAAAAAGGTTTTCGACAAATTCAAGGTATTGACTACGATGAGAGTTTCTCACTCGTATCGATGCTTAAGTCTGTCCGAATCATGTTAGCAATTGCCACATTTTATGAAATCTGGCAAATAGATGTCAAAACTGCATTCCTTAATGGATTTATTAAAAAAGAGTTGTATATGATGCAACCAGAAGATTTTGTCAATCCTAAAGGTGCTAACAAAATGTGCAAGCTCCAGCGATCCATCTATAGACTGGTGCAAGCATCTCGGAGTTGGAATATACGCTTTGATAAGTTGATCAAAGCATATAGTTTTATATGGACTTACGATGAAGCCTGTATTTACAATGAAGTGAGTGGGAGCACTACATCCTTTCTGATTAGTATATGTGAGTGACATATTGTTGATCAGAAATGATGTAGAATTCTTCTGCAAAGCATAAAGGAGTTCTTTAAAAGGAAAAGACCTCAGTAAAAGCTACTTACATATTGAGCATCAAGATCTATTGAGATAGATCAAGACGCTTGATAAGATTTTCAATGAGTACATACCTTGGCAAGATTTTGAAATAGTTCAAAATGGAACAGTCAAAAAAAGAGTTCTTGCCTGTGTTACAAAGGTGTTAAATTGAGTAATACTCAAATCCTGACCACGGCAGAAAATAGAAAAGAGAATGAAAGTCATTCCCTATGCCTCAGTCATAGGTTCTATAAAGTATGCTATGCTATGTACCAGACCTATTGTATACCTTGCTCTGAATTTGGCAAGGGAGTACAATAGTGATCTAGGAGTAGATCACTGGACATTGGTCAAAAGTTATCCTTAGTGGAATAAGGATATGTTTCTCAATTATGGAGGTGACAAAAGGTTTGTCGTAAAAGGTTACGCCGATACAAGTTTTGGCACTGATCTAGATGACTCTAAGTCTTAATCTGGATACATATTGAAAGTGGGAGCAATTAGCTAGAGTAGCTCCGTGCAGAGCATTGTTAACATAGAATATTTGCAAAATACATACGGCTCTGAATATGACAGACCCGTTGACTAAACTTCTCTCACGAGCAAAACATGATCACACCTTAGTACTCTTTGGGCATTAATCACATAGCGATGTGAACTAGATTATTGACTCTAGTAAACCCTTTGGGTGTTGGTCACATGACGATGTGAACTATGGGTGTTAATCATATACAGATATGATTATCGATGTTAATCACATGGTGATGTGATCTAGATTATTGACTCTAGTGCAAGTGGGAGACTGAAGGAAATATGCCCTAGAGGCAATAATAAAGTTATTATTTATTTCCTTATTTCATGATAAATGTTTATTATTCATGCTAGAATTGTATTAACCGGAAACATAATACATGTGTGAATACATAGACAAACAAAGTGTCACTAGTATGCCTCTACTTGACTAGCTCGTTAATCAAAGATGGTTATGTTTCCTAACCATGAACAATGAGTTGTTATTTGATTAACGAGGTCACATCATTAGTTGAATGATCTGATTGACATGACCCATTCCATTAGCTTAGCACCCGATCGTTTAGTATGTTGCTATTGCTTTCTTCATGACTTATACATGTTCCTATGACTATGAGATTATGCAACTCCCGTTTACCGGAGGAACACTTTGGGTACTACCAAACGTCACAACGTAACTGGGTGATTATAAAGGAGTACTACAGGTGTCTCCAATGGTCGATGTTGGGTTGGCGTATTTCGAGATTAGGATTTGTCACTCCGATTGTTGGAGAGGTATCTCTGGGCCCTCTCGGTAATACACATCACATAAGCCTTGCAAGCATTACAACTAATATGTTAGTTGTGAGATGATGTATTACGGAACGAGTAAAGAGACTTGCCAGTAACGAGATTGAACTAGGTATTGGATACCGATGATCGAATCTCGGGCAAGTAACATACCGATGACAAAGGGAACAACGTATGTTGTTATGCGGTCTGACCGATAAAGATCTTCGTAGAATATGTAGGAGCCAATATGGGCATCCAGGTCCCGCTATTGGTTATTGACCGGAGACGTGTCTCGGTCATGTCTACATTGTTCTCGAACCCGTAGGGTCCGCACGCTTAAGGTTACGATGACAGTTATATTATGAGTTTATGCATTTTGATGTACCGAAGGTTGTTCGGAGTCCCGGATGTGATCACGGACATGACGAGGAGTCTCGAAATGGTCGAGACGTAAAGATTGATATTGGAAGCCTGTATTTGGATATCGGAAGTGTTCCGGGTGAAATCGGGATTTTACCGGAATACCGGGAGGGTTACCGGAACCCCCCGGGAGCTATTTGGGCCATAGTGGGCCTTAGTGGAAAAGAGAAGGGGCTGCCCTAGATGGGCTGCGCCCCCCCCCTTCCCCTAGTCCTATTAGGACTAGGAGAGGTGGCCGGCCCCCTCCTCCTCTTTTCCCCTCCGAGGAATCCTAGTTGGACTAGGATTGGAGGGGGAATCCTACTCCCAGAGGGAGTAGGACTCTCCTGCGCCTCCCCCCCTTGGCCGGACAGCCTCCCCTCCTCTCCTCCTTTATATACGGAGGCAGGGGCACCTCTAAACACACAAGTTGACACAAGTTGATCCACGTGATCGATTCCTTAGCCGTGTGCGGTGCCCCCTGCCACCATATTCCTCGATAATACTGTAGCGGAGTTTAGGCGAAGCCCTGCTGCTGTAGTTCATCAAGATCGTCACCACGCCGTCGTGCTGACGAAACTCTTCCCCGACACTTTGCTGGATCGGAGTCCGGGGATCGTCATCGAGCTGAACGTGTGCTCGAACTCGGAGGTGCCGTAGTTTCGGTGCTTGATCGGTTGGATCGTGAAGACGTACGACTACTTCCTCTACGTCGTGTCATCGCTTCCGCAGTCGGTCTGCGTTGGGTACGTAGACAACACTCTCCTCTCGTTGCTATGCATCACATGATCCTGTGTGCGCGTAGGAAAATTTTTGAAATTACTACGAAACCTAACAAGAACATCCTAAAATACCTGAAAAGGACTAAGGATATGTTTCTCGTATATGGAGGTGACAAAGAGCTCACCGTAAAAGGTTACGTTGATGCAAGCTTTGACACTGATCCGGACGATTCTAAATCGCAAACCGGATACGTGTTTACATTAAACGGTGGAGCTGTCAGTTGGTGCAGTTCTAAACAAAGCGTTGTAGCGGGATCTACATGTGAAGCGGAATACATAGCTGCTTCGGAAGCAGCAAATGAAGGAGTCTGGATGAAGGAGTTCATATCCGATCTAGGTGTCATACCTAGTGCATCGGGTCCAATGAAAATCTTTTGTGACAATACTGGTGCAATTGCCTTGGCAAAGGAATCCAGATTTCACAAAAGGACCAAACACATCAAGAGACGCTTCAACTCCATCCGGGATCTAGTCCAGGTGGGAGACATAGAGATTTGCAAGATACATACGGATCTGAATGTTGCAGATCCGTTGACTAAGCCTCTTCCACGAGCAAAACATGATCAGCACCAAAGCTCCATGGGTGTAAGATTCATTACAGTGTAATCTAGATTATTGACTCTAGTGCAAGTGGGAGACTGAAGGAAATATGCCCTAGAGGCAATAATAAAGTTATTATTTATTTCCTTATAATCATGATAAATGTTTATTATTCATGCTAGAATTGTATTTACCGGAAACATAATACATGTGTGAATACATAGACAAACAGAGTGTCACTAGTATGCCTCTACTTGACTAGCTCGTTAATCAAAGACGGTTAAGTTTCCTAACCATGAACAATGAGTTGTTATTTGATTAACGAGGTCACATCATTAGTAGAATGATCTGATTGACATGACCCATTCCATTAGCTTAGCACCCGATCGTTTAGTATGTTGCTATTGCTTTCTTCATGACTTATACATGTTCCTATGACTATGAGATTATGCAACTCCCGTTTACCGGAGGAACACTTTGGGTACTACCAAACGTCACAACGTAACTGGGTGATTATAAAGGAGTACTACAGGTGTCTCCAATGGTCGATGTTGGGTTGGCGTATTTCGAGATTAGGATTTGTCACTCCGATTGTCGGAGAGGTATCTCTGGGCCCTCTCGGTAATACACATCACATAAGCCTTGCAAGCATTACAACTAATATGTTAGTTGTGAGATGATGTATTACGGAACGAGTAAAGAGACTTGCCGGTAACAAGATTGAACTAGGTATTGGATACCGACGATCGAATCTCGGGCAAGTAACATACCGATGACAAAGGGAACAACGTATGTTGTTATGCGGTCTGACTGATAAAGATCTTCGTAGAATATGTAGGAGCCAATATGGGCATCCAGGTCCCGCTATTGGTTATTGACCAGAGACATGTCTCGGTCATGTCTACATTGTTCTCGAACCCGTAGGGTCCGCACGCTTAAGGTTACGATGACAGTTATATTATGAGTTTATGCATTTTGATGTACCGAAGGTTGTTCGGAGTCCCGGATGTGATCACGGACATGACGAGGAGTCTCGAAATGGTCGAGACATAAAGATTGATATATTGGAAGCCTATGTTTGGACATCGGAAGTGTTCCGGGTAAAATCGGGATTTTACCGGGTTACCGGGAGGTTACCGGAACCCCCCGGGAGCCATATGGGCCATCATGGGCCTTAGTGGAAAGGAGAAAGGGGCAGCCCAAGGGGGCTGCGCGCCTCCCCCCTTCCCCTAGTCCTATTAGGACTAGGAGAGGTGGCCGGCCACCCCTCTCCCTCTTTCCCCCTTGGGAATCCTAGTTGGAATAGGATTGGGGGGGGAGTCCTACTCCCGGTAGGAGTAGGACTCCTCCTGCGCCTCTCTCTCTTGGCCGGCGCCCCCTTCCCCCTTGGCTCCTTTATATACTGAGGTAAAGGCACCCCAAAGACACACAAGTTGACACAAGTTGATCCACGTGATCGATTCCTTAGCCGTGTGCGGTGCCCCCTGCCACCATATTCCTCGATAATACTGTAGCGGAGTTTAGGCGAAGCCCTGCTGCTGTAGTTCATCAAGATCGTCACCACGCCGTCGTGCTGACGAAACTCTTCCCCGACACTTTGCTGGATCGGAGTCCGGGGATCGTCATCGAGCTGAATGTGTGCTCGAACTCGGAGGTGCCGTAGTTTCGGTGCTTGATCGGTTGGATCGTGAAGACGTACGACTACTTCCTCTACGTCGTGTCATCGCTTCCGCAGTCGGTCTGCGTTGGGTACGTAGACACCACTCTCCTCTCGTTGCTATGCATCACATGATCCTGTGTGCGCGTAGGAAATTTTTTGAAATTACTACGAAACCCAACACGCTGAACCTTGTAGGCTTTACCTTCTTCTTCCCACTCGACCGTGAGTACTGTACTGACAACTTGTCCAGTGGCTGCAATATAAAGCAGTAAAGGCTCTTTGCTGATTGGGGCAGCGAGCACCGGCTGGGTGGAAAGCAGGGCTTTGAGCTCTGCAAATGCCGCGTCAGCTTCATGAGTCCACTCGAACTTATCAGCTTTCTTCATCAGTCGGTAAAGAGGCAATGTGATGACCCACAAGTGTAGGGGATCTATCATAGCCTTTTCGATAAGTAAGAGTGTCGAACCCAACGAGGAGTAGAAGGAAATGATAAGCAATTTTCAGTAAGGTATTCTCTGCAAGCACTGAAAAAATTATCGGTAACAAGTAGTTTTGTGATAAGGTAATTTGTAACGAGTAGCAAGTAATAAAAGTAAACAAGGTGCAGCCAGATGGCCCAATCCTTTTTGTAGCAAAGTACAAGCCTTGAAAAACTTTTATATGAAGGAAAGCGCTCCCGAGGACACATGGGAAATATCGTCAAGCTAGTTTTCATCACGTTCATATGATTCGCGTTCGGTACTTTGATAATTTGATATGTGGGTGGACCGGTGATTGGGTACTGCCCTTACTTGGACAAGCATCCCACTTATGATTAACCCCTATTGCAAGCATCTGCAACTACAATAGAAGTATTAAGGTAAACCTAACCATAGCATGAAACATATGGATCCAAATCAGCCCCTTACGAAGCAGCACATAAACTAGGGTTTAAGCTTCTGTCACTCTAGCAACCCATCATCTACTCATTACTTCCCAATGCCTCCCTCTAGGCCCAAACAATGGTGAAGTCATGTAGTCGACGTTCACATGACACCACTAGAGGGATGACAACATACATCTCATCAAAATATCGAACGAATACCAAATTCACATGACTACTTATAGCAAGACTTCTCCCATGTCCTCAGGAACAAACGTAATTACTCACAAAGCATATTCATGTTCATAATCAGAGGGGTATTAATATGCATAATGGATCTGAACATATGATCTTCCACCAAGTGAACCAACTAGCATCAACTACAAGGAGTAATCAACACAACTAGCAACCCACAGGTACCAATCTGAGGTTTGGATACAAAGATTGGATACAAGAGATGAACTAGGGTTTGAGATGAGATGGTGCTGGTGAAGATGTTGATGGAGATTGACCCCCTCCCGATGAGAGGTTCGTTGGTGACGATGATGGTGATGATTTCCCCCTCCCGGAGGGAAGTTACCCTGGCAGAACAGCTCTGTCGGAGCCCTAGATTGGTTCCGCCAAGGTTCTGCCTCGTGGCGGCGGAGTTTCTTCCCGAAAGCTTGCTTATGATTTTTTCTTTACGAAAGACTCCATATAGCCAAAGATGGGCATCAGAGGGCCACCAGGGGGCTCACGAGGCAGGGGGCGCGCCCAGGGGGGTAGGGCGCGCCCCCACCCTCGTGGACGGTGGGTGGCCCCCCTCTGGTACTTCTTGCGCCCAATATTTTTTATATATTCTGAAACATGCTCCCGTGAAGTTTCAGGACTTTTGGAGATGTGCCGAATAGGTCTCTAATATTTGCTCCTTTTCCAGCCCATAATTCCAGCTGCCGACATTCCCCCTCTTCATGTAAACCTTCTAAAATAAGAGAGAATAGGCATAAGTATTGTGACATAATGTGTAATAACAACACATAATGCAATAAATATCGATATAAAAGCATGATGCAAAATGGACGTATCAACTCCCCCAAGCTTAGACCTCGCTTGTCCTCAAGCGAAAGCCGATATCGAAAAATATGTCCACGTGTTTAGAGATAGAGGTGTCGATAAAAATAAAATACGGACATGAGGGCATCATGATCATTCTTAGAACAACAATATATATATATATATAGTCATATGATCTCTTATGCTAAAGTAACAATTCAATCACAATTTCAACTATGAATCATAAACTTCATTCAAACTAACAAACTATAATCTCAGTCATTGAAGCAATTACAATTTATCATACCATAGGAAAGAGTCAATATAAGAGCTTTTCAGCATGTCCATGATGACCCACAAGTATAGGGGATCTATCGTAGTCCTTTCGATAAGTAAGAGTGTCGAAACCAACGAGGAGCAGAAGGAAATGATAAGCGGTTTTCAGCAAGATATTCTCTGCAAGAACTGAAATTATAGGTAATAGATAGTGTTGTGATAAGATAATTTGTAACGAGCAACAAGTAACAAAAGTAAATAAAGTGCAGCAAGGTGGCCCAATCCTTTTTGTAGCAAAGGACAAGCCTGGACAAACTCTTATATAGAAGAAAGCGCTCCCGAGGACACATGGGAATTATCGTCAAGCTAGTTTTCATCACGTTCATATGATTCGCGTTTGTTACTTTGATAATTTGATATGTGGGTGGACCGGTGCTTGGGTACTGTCCTTACTTGGACAAGCATCCCACTTATGATTAACCCCTATTGCAAGCATCCGCAAATACAATAGAAGTATTAAGGTAAACCTAACCATAGCATGAAACATATGGATCCAAATCAGCCCCTTACGAAGCAACACATAAACTAGGGTTTAAGCTTCTGTCACTCGAGCAACCCATCATCTACTTATTACTTCCCAATGCCTCCCTCTATGCCCAAACAATGGTGAAGTGTCATGTAGTGGACGTTCACATGACACTACTAGAGGGATGACAACATACATCTCATCAAAATATCGAACGAATACCAAATTCACATGACTATTAATAGCAAGACTTCTCCCGTGTCCTCAGGAGCAAACGTAACCACTCACAAAGCATATTCATGTTCATAATCAGAGGGGTATTAATATGCATATAGGATCTGAACATATGATCTTCCACCAAATAAACCGACTAGCATCAACTACAAGGAGTAATAAACACTACTAGCAACCTACAGGTACAAATCCCAAACTTAGAGACAAGAATTGGATACAAGAGATGAACTAGGGTTTGAGAGGAGATGGTGCTGGTGAAGATGTTGATGGAGATTGGCCCCCTCCGATGAGAGGAGCGTTGGTGATGACGATGGCGATGATTTCCCCCTCCCGGAGGGAAGTGTCCCCGGCAGAACAGCTCCGCCAGAGCCCTAGATTGGTTCTGCCAAGGTTTCGCCTCGTGGCGGCGGAGTCTCGTCCCGAAAGCTTGCTTATGATTTTTTCTCAACGGAAGACTCCATATAGCAAAATATGGGCATCGGAGGGCCACCAGGGGGCCCACGAGGAAGGGGGGCGCGCCCAGGGGGTAGGGCGTGCCCCCCACCCTCGTGGCTGGTGAGTGGCCCCCTCTGGTACTTCTTGCGCTCAGTATTTTTTTATATATTCTGGAAATAACTTCCGTGAAATTTCAGGACTTTTGGAGCTGTGCATAATATGTCTCTAATATTTGCTCCTTTTCCAGCCTAGAATCCCAGTTGCCGGCATTCACCCTCCTTATGTAAACCTTGTAAAATAAGAGAGAATAGGCATAAGTATTGTGACATAATGTGTAATAACATGCCATAATGCAATAAATATCGATATAAAAGCATGATGCAAAATGGACATATCAACTCCCCCAAGCTTAGACCTCGGTTGTCCTCAAGCGAAAGCCGAAATCGAAAAATATGTCCACATGTTTAGAGATAGAGGTGTCGATAAAAATAAAATACGGACATGAGGGCATCATGATCATTCTTAGAAAAGTAGCTTATATAATTATTGTCATATGATCTCTTATGCTAGAGTAACAATTCAATCACAATTTCAAGTATGAATCATATACTTCATTGAAAACTAACAAACTATAATCTCAGTCATTGAAGCAATTGCAATTTATCATAACATAGGAAAGAGTCAATATAAGAGCTATTCAGCAAGTCCACATACTCAACTATCATATTGTCTTTCACAATTGCTAACACTCACACAATATTTATGGGTATGAAGTTTTAATTGGACACAGAGAAAGATAGGGGGTTATAGTTTTGCCTCCCAACGTTTTACCTCAAGGGTAATGTCAACAATAATTGTTCATGAAGACTCACATCCAATTAGCTATATATATCAAGATCTTTCCAACATATTGTGCTTGCCAAAGGATAAAATGTAAAAGGAAAGGTGAAGATCACCATGACTCTTATATAAGGTAGAAGATAAAAGTAAAAGATAGGCCCTTCGAAGAGGGAAGTAGAGGTTGTCATGCGCTTTTATAGTTGGATGCACAAAATCTTAATGCGAAAGAACGTCACTTTATATTGCCACTTGTGATATGGACCTTTATTATGCAGTCCGTCGCTTTTATTTCTTCCATATCACAAGATCGTATAAAGCTTATTTTCTCCCACACTAATAAGTCATACATATTTAGAGAGCAATTTTTATTGCTTGCACCAATGACAACTTACTTGAAGGATCTTACTCAATCCATAGGTAGATATGGTGGACTCTCATGGCAAAACTGGGTTTAGGGATATTTGGAAGCACAAGTAGTATCTCTACTTGGTGCAAAGAATTTGGCTAGCATGAGGGGAAAGGCAAGCTCAATCATGTTGGATGATCCATGACAATATAATTTATCTCAGATGTAAGAAAACAAAACCCATTATGTTGTCTTCCTTGTCCAACGTCAACTCTTTAGCATGTCATATTTTAATGAGTGCTCACAATCATAAAAGATGTCCAAGATAGTGTATTTATGTGTGAAGACCGCTCTTTCTTTATTACTTCCTATTAATTGCAATGATGACCAAAACTATGTTTGTCAACTCTCAACAACTTTTATTCATCATACTCTTTATATGTGAGCTCATTACTCTCCATAAGATCCATATGATCTCTTTTTATTCTTTCCTTTTCTTTTATTCGCTCAAGATCATAGCAAGATAATCAAGCCCTTGACTCAACACTAATCTTTATTATATAGCTCACGGACTCGATTAAATAGAGGGATCATAAAGCAAAACTCAAAACTAGATCATACTAAAACTTTATTCTACTAGATCAAGATATTATCAAAAGGATCGAACTAAGAAAAATGGTAAAGATAAAAGTGATGGTGATACGATACCGGGGCACTCCCCCAAGCTTGGCAGTTGCCAAGGGGAGTGCCCATACCCGATGCTCAGTTCTTCTTTGTTGGTGAAGAAGGTGATGGTTTTGTTGATGGCGTAGGCTTCTTCCTTAATTTGCGCTTGAGGACAGAATTTTGCTCCCTTAGGTCATCGATCTCCTGCCCCAGGCTCAATATTTTTTTGCATAGTTCCTGCTTGTTTTCCTGCAAGAGGCAAAAAGTGATAAACTCGATCTTAGGTTTCTTTACTCTATCCGTGAGGCTTGACTTTTTGAACTCCACATGCATGTCCCCAGGTTGAGGTAATGGGACTTCATCTTCTTCTGAGCTCGTCTCCTCCCTTCCCTTGGGTTCCTAGTCCTCTTCTTCTTACGTAGTGCAACCACAATGCTCCACATCCCCATAGACCTTAGGATCTACAAGGTAACACTACAAAAAAAGACACATCCGTGACATTTTGGGCTGAACGAATTTTTTTTCTGTCATACATATGACACTTCTATGACGATAATTGTGAAAAAACCTGGTATCATCATAGATGTGGTGGGCTCCTACTTCTATGACAAAAAATCATGACAAAAAATGGGCTTTTCGTCCTGGGCGGGCCGGAGACGCAGCTGCATGACATTCTTTGGGCCGTCCATGACGGAAAAAACCGTGGTATAAGCGAGGGCGAGGAAAATTTCAGGGAGTTCCCGGTTACGGTGGGAGGTCGGGGGCCGAGCGATGCGTGTTTCTCTCGTACACGTACGCGCGTGTGTGCGAGGCGTTGGCTCTAACTGAACTCGAGCGAGGCGTTGGGCTCTAACTGAACCCGAGCGATTGCACTACAGGCTACGTGTTACTGAACCCAAGCGATCGATCAATGTCTGTTAACTGAACCCGATCGAGTGATTCCTTCGCTACTGCTGCTAACTGAAGCCGGTCGATGCTGCCTCTGGATGAACAGTGAGCGTTGCAGGGGGGGTTGGATGAATAGTTCCCGGTGGGGGTGGATGAAGAGGACCCCATGGTGTTGCCTCTGGATGAACAGGATCCCGATCGATCGAGCCGGTTGGGGCTGGATGAACAGGACCCCGTGGAGGGCTGGATGAACAGGACCACCCCGTGGAGGGTAGGATGAACAGTAGACGGTGGAGGGCAGGATGAATAGTAGCCCGTGGAGGGGTGGTTGAACAGGAGCCCGTGGAGAGGGCTGGTTGAACAGTAGCCGGTGGAGTAGCGCGCGGTGGTGGCTGGATGAACAGGAGCCCGTGGATGAACAGTCGCAGATGGAGGCTGGAGGAGGTCGATGGTGGATGAATAGTAGCTCGTGGAGGCTGGAGGGGGTCGACGATGGAGATGAACAGTATCCCGTGGATTCCCGTTTTGCGGTACGCCACACCCCTCCCTATGAACAGGACCCCCGTTTCGACCATAGCGCTCCAACACAAGTCCGTTTCGTCCGTTTTCCGGTACGCCACACCCCTCCCGATCAACAGGACCCCCGTTTCGACCGTAGGAGGTCCGTTTCCTCCGTTTTGCGGTAAACCAGACCCCTCTCGATCAACAGGACCCCGTTCCGAATGTAGGAGGTCCGTTTCCTCCATTGTGCGGTACGGCAGGCCTCGTTTCCATCGCCTGTTCCGTTCAAGCCCTCCCGATGAACACGACCACGCATTCCATTCCGACCCAGCCAGTTGGCTCCCACGCGTTCCGTTGCCTCCCGATGAACACGACGCATTCCGTTGCCTCCCCATGAACACGACACATTCCGTTGCCTCCCCATGAACACGACGCATTTCGTTGCCTCCCCATGAACACGATGACGACGCTGTTTCTCCGTTCCGACCCAGCCATGTCAACGAGCCCTCGCCGTACGTATGCGCGAGTAGGCATTCGAGACCCCGCCCGTATGTACACATACGTGGCTGTATTTTCTTTCTTGCAGCCTGGCCGCCTCTACTACGACACGTGCATGCCTCTGCATCCACCAGTATATATGTACGTACACGTTCGCGACCAGAATGACAATGCTACGTACGCTTCGACCAGGTGGGTCCCGACTGTCAGGCACTTCCTTGCGTGCGAAGATGTAGCTGGTGGGTCCCAGCAGTCAGGGGGCGAAATACGGTGGCCTGTCCGGTGGGTCCCCGCTGTCAGGTGGAGGAATAATTATTTTGCATGTAATAAGGAGGCACTTCCTTGCTATGGCCGTGGACCCAGCTGTCAGCCTCTCCACGTACAGTCCATGTCTGATGGAAGCCGTTCCTTGACCACATTGACCACGCCGCGCCGAGAGCACCAGGGCGGTGGGCGACGGCGAGGCCTAGGAAGGGGACAACGTGGAGCCGGGGAAGACGCGACAGTGGATGCCCACGCGTAGAGGAGTACGAGGGCACTGGTTCGCTGCGGTGTGAGGCTGCCGTCGCCACAGAGTAACAGGGGGTGTGGGTGAGTAGAGGGATGGCCTGGCCAGCGGTGGGAGTAGTAGGGTGCGGTGAGGCCTCCGCCGCATCGCAACCGGCCATGGGAGGCAGGAGCACGAGGCACGACCAGCGCTGGTTTGGGCGGCTGGAGCAAGAAGACCAGAGGTTGAAGAAGCACTAAGGCCGTTGGATGGACATCGTACGGTCACTGGAGCTAGAATCGTGCATATTGACTAAGTTGACAAAGCCCTCCGTCCCAGTCAACTTAGCAGGCCCACAAGTCAGCCTGCCACTATACTGGGTCCCAGCTAACAGGGGGAGTATTCATTTTTTTGTGCGTAATAAGGAGGCACTTCCTTGCGTGCTAAGATATAGCTGGTGGGTCCGAGCTGTCAGCGGCGATAACGTTTTGTCGCGAAATACAGAGGCCCTTTCGGTGGGTCCCTGATGTCAGGTGGAGGAATCATTATTTTGCGCGTAATAAGGAGGCATTTCCTTGCGTGCGGCCGTGGACCCAGCTGTTGGTCTCTCCACGTACAGTCCACTTCAGATGCATGTCGGTCGTTGACCACGTTGACCAGGCCGCACCGAGAGCACCAGGGCGGTGGACGACGGCGAGGCCTAGGAAGGGAACGACACGGAGGCAGGGAAGACTCGGCAGTTGTTTCCCACGCGAAGGGGAGTATGACTGTACGGGGGTTTACTGGTTCGTTTGCCGTCGCCGGAGAATAACAGCAGGTGTGGGTGAGTAGAGGGTTGGCTAGGCCAGCGATGGGAGTACGGTGGGGCGGTGAGGCCTGCGCGGCAGCACAGCCGGCCGCGGGGAGGAGGGAGTAGGCAGTCCCGCCGGCGTTTGTTTGAGCGGCTGGAGCAGAAAGAGCAAAGATTGAAGAAGCACGACGGCCGTTGGATGGACATCCAATAGTCACTGCTTGTGCGTCAACCTTTTTTTAGGAAAGCCTCAAATCTGTTGAAAACAGCATACAACCCATCTTCCATTATTTCTAATAATTTTCAGCCCATTTGCTAATTCTTAAGGTTCTTTTGGAGCCCATATTCTTTTTGTTAGCATTACAGCCCAAATTGTGGCCACAGTTAAAAAATTATATGAAATTTTGCATATTTCGGTGCGGTCCGAAGTGTTTTTAATCCCGAAATTTCGACTCTCACATTCAAACTGATTTTAAAAATAAATGTATATCAATATAAAATCCAACAAATTCTCCACGCATAAAAATTAATGTAATTTAAAATCTTGAAATGAAAAAAAAGATATTTGCAACTAATTGCCGGTTTGACGTGTTTTAAAAATGTACAACTCATTTCTCATTACTGATGGGCCATTTTCTCGGCTAGCCAAATGAAAGCTCTCCTCGTCTTGAAAGATTTACAGCCCAACTGGCCTGACAAAGCGACTTACTTGGCAAATCACAAAAAAACTAGTTGTGGCCGTGGACCCAGCTGTCAGCCTCTCCACGTACAGTACTCTTCCGATGGAAGTCGTTCCTTGACCACATTGACCACACCGCACGGAGAGCACCACGGCGGTGGACGACGGCGAGGCCTAGGAAGGGGATGATGCGGAGCCGGGGAAGACGCGACAGTGGAAGCCCGCGCGGAGAGGAGTATGAGGGTTCGCTGGTTTGGCTGCGGTGTGAGGCTGCCGTCGCCGCAGGGCCTGGCCAACGGTGGGAATAGTAGGGGCGGTGAGGCCTCCGCGGCAGCACAACCGACCACGGGAGGCAGGAGCATGCGGCACGACTGGCGCTGCTTTGGGCGGCTGGAGCAAGAAGACCAGGGGTTGAAGAAGCACTACGACCGTTGGATGGACATCGTACGGTCACTGGAGCTAGAATCGTTCATATTGACTAAGTTGACAAAGCCCTCCGTCCCCGTCAACTTTGTTGGCCCACAAGTCATCCTGCCACTATGGTGGGTCCCAGCTAGCACGGGGGTATTCATTTTTTTGTGCGTAATAAGGAGGCACTTCCTTGACTGTGAAGATATAGCTGGTGGGTCCGACATGTCAGCGGGGGAACGTTTTTTTCGTGAAATACAGAGGGCATTCCGGTGGGTCCCAGCTGTCAGGTGGAGGAATCATTATTTTGCGCGTACAGTCCACGGCCGATGGATGTTGTTTGTTGACCAAGTTGACCAGGCCGCACCGTGAGCACCATGGCGGTGGACGATGGCGAGGCCTAGGAAGGGAACGACACGGAGCCGGGGAAGACTCGGCAATGGTTGCCCACGCGGTGGGGAGTACGAGGGTTTACTGGTCCGGCTGCCGTCGCCGGAAAATAACAGGAGGTGTGGGTGAGTAGAGGAATGGCCTGGCCACCAATGAAGTAGGGTGGGGCGGTGCGGCCTGTGGGGTAGCACAGCCAGCCACGGGAGGCGGGATGAGGTAGTCCCACCGGAGCTGGTTTGGGCGGCTGGAGCAAGAAGATCAGATATTGAAGAAGCAGCACGGCCGTTGGATTAACATCCAACGGTCACTGCTGCTAGAATCGTTTATGGACTAAGTTGACAAAGTCAAAGTACACGTCAACCTAGTAGACCCACAAGTCAGACTCCAAATTTGTTCCAAACAGCATACAGCCCGAAATTTCTAGCCAGATTCAAATTAATTTTAAATCTAAATATACCTTAATTTAAATTCAATGAAATTTTACCCGCACAAAAACAATTAAATTTAAAATATCAAAATCCGAAAGAAAACAGTATTTTGGAACTAATTGTCTGTTTGCTGTATTTTTTCATTTTACATCCCATTTATTATTATTTATAGCCCATTTCTTATTACTTATAGCCCATTTTCTGGGCAAAATGCATCCCTCCTTGTCTTGAAAGATTTCCGGCCCAGCAGGGCGTAGAAAAGCAAGTAGGCCTACGTTGGTTATTCTGCAAAAAACAAAATAGCTGGCTAGCAATTTTCAGAAAGGAAAAAAAGCAAACTGGGCTGGTCATGTGCTAAACATATGAAATAAAAGCCTGGGCTAGACGGGCCACGGGTCCTGCACAACCTAGTTGATACCCTTCTCCGTCCCGAAAAAACAAAATTACTGTGCGCGCTGCTGGGTCCCTACTGTCATCCTCACCATGTACAGTCATCTCCTTATTCCTCTCGGTTGTTGACCATGTTGACAACACCGGAGGGCGGCGCCACGGCGAGCGAACCAAGGCGGAGCACGATGGTGAGGCCTCGGACGGGAACGAACAGGAGCCGGGGCAGATCACAGCCAGCCATGGGAGGCAGGAGCTGGCGGTCCCGCCGGCGCTGGTTTGGCTTTGGCGGCTCGAGGAAGAAGAGACTGAAGAAACGCGACAGACGTTGAATGTCAATTCAACGGTCAAGGTTGGCACAATCGTTTTGTTGACTAAGCGGACACCAAGTAGCATACTTTTTTATATATAGGAAGAAAACTGCGAGGAAAATGCGTTCGTCTGCCGTCCTCCTCACAGGGAACATTCGCCACATAAGTGACTAGCACCCTTGGTTTTCAACCGAGAGGTCTTGGGTTCGAGTCTCATGAACTCTCAATTTTGTCCTCCTTCCTTCCTCGCAAAAAAGGGAAAGAAAATCAAAGACTTGTGAAGGCGTACAGAACAAGCTAGTGTACCAGTAATGAGACGTTGCTGAGTTTTAGAAAAAAGAAAGACGTGCTCCTTTAGCTGGTTCGAATCCAAACCTAGACTATGACTATATATGGTGATATGCTACTCTGCAAGTAATGAAACTGACATATCCAACGTTCGCTTCTCCTCTTCTCTACTTACTCTGCCTAGCATCAGAAGCTCTGGCCGCAGCAACCATGTCCGCTGGCTGCTCGTCCACCTGCTCTTCAGCAGGCAAAAAACCAGATATGCGCCAAGTCGCAACACGTACCATCGCCTGTGGGTCTCATCACACCCTCGTCGGCACGCGCACCGCAGCCGATTGCTCATCGCAACCCGCTGCCGTTGCTGTGGTGCCACTGCTGCAAATCATGCAGAGTCATCCGTCGCGTCTCAACCACAATCTGCAACCCTGGCCGAGTCTTCTACAAATGCCCGAATCATGGGGTAATAATATGTTTAAGTGTTGTTCTGCTGCTTTCAGTTGCTGATTTTTTTAATAGTTTCGTTGATGATCTACCAATTTGATTCGTGCAGAAAAGGGAAGATTCGTGTGATTTGTATTTTTGGGAAGTTGCTGATGTGGGGGAATGCAACTACATTGATTATTTGGTTAGCCGAGGAATCCCAATACCAGTAGGTTGGGGTGTTGGGCAAGTAACTGAAGGAACGACATAAGAGGAAGATGCAGAGCAGAAGTTTAAAGATGCAGTTCCTCTGATCATGGCAAAGCAATAGCTGCTGAACGACCTTGACAACAATGAGGAGATGAAAGAGCTTGTGAAGATAATGGGCAAAATCGATGTGCTCTGTAGGATGATTGTCTCTTTATTTGTAGTGTATGTAGCACTCGTGATGTATTCAGTGGCTACGACATGAGCACTTTGCTGAAACTAGTAATGAATGAAACCTGTGTAGCAGGCTGGGCGTAGTGTTATGAACATCTAATGATTTCTATTAACGGAAATCAGGGATATCCCCTTTTGCTCATATAAATAAATAAATAGCAGAGGCCCTGTCGGGTCAGCTTTGTTCTCATTCGAAGACGTCGAGAAAATTGCAGTCCAATAGCAAACTATGTCATCAAATTCAAGTTTCACAGCCAAATATGAGTACAACTAAACAACAATGTCATCATGTTTTAGTTGTCATACAATCACCAAACACAAATCAGCATACATAACAAGTGATGTTCTCACAACAAAATACTAAACAACATGTTCATGAGGTTTCAGTTGTCATAGCAAACACAATTTCACATAGTAGATAAAAAAATGTCTTCTGACAGGCAAATACGACAAAAGCAATGTAATCATCATCCGCAGTAGCAGCGTTAACATCTTCGCCATGTGTATCAGTCTGAATCATAATTCCCCACGGTGTCATCTTCTTCTTCATCCTCAACGTCCTCGAACGTTGGCTTCTTCTTGATCAACTCTTGTATGTCCACATCACGACAGGCAATCTTTTTGCCGGCGTCATTGACGTGATGGTTCTCAAAGATATTAGGAACATCTGTGTTATCTTGTACATCCGGAGCAGTGTAAGCATCATCTTGTTGTGCAACTTCATTAAACGAATTCCTCTGCTCAAACCTTTGCAATACTCTCCAGTCATTGCTACGTGCAAATGCGTCTTCCAAGAAAAATATCTGTGTTGCTTGATTTGCCAAAATAAAAGGCTCGCTGGTCTGGTACGCCGCCTTGACATTGCTGGATTTGAAATAATCATCAACTCTGGGTTTTGTGATCCTGGAAAACAGGTTATACCAATGACAGCACAACAGAACCACACACCAATGATCCTCGAAACTGGAGATATACTGCAACTGAATAATGTCTGTTATGTTAGCATACATTTCAGTTGTCTCTTTGTCATATGTATCCGTGCTCATAATGGGACTGTTTTGTGTCTTCTTGCCTTCATCTCGTGCAAGGGTGTTGTAGTGCACATCTCCAACAATGCAAGATTCATAATGTCTTACCCGAGTATCAGGACCCATTGCTAGTGAATAAAGGGCATCATCAACTGCCTGCCCATCCTCTCGCATCTTCTTAACCTATGGTTAGAAAATAGACAAGCTGATCATCTTATGTACTCAATATATTAAAAAAACTGACAGTGCACTTCAAAAGCTTACATGGTTCTTGAACCATTTTGCAAATCCTGCCATAAACAGTTTGTCAATGTTTCTTGGATTTTGCGGCAGTAACTCCTCTTGTAGATGCTGCACAACATAGTGATCGCGTCAAACATCTAAATATATAAGAATGTGCTGCAAGTTTAGTAGATTACGATGTATAAGCTGCAGTACTGCACTTACTTGATATAAGGTAGTATCTCAGGACAGTTATTCAACACATACCAAACCATTTTTTTCCAAATCTTTAGGTTTGTCCTCTTGTCGACTCTTCCCTATAACTCGAACAGAATAATCGAAAACATTGAGCCCGGGATTGTATTCACCCACCTCTTTGCTAAGCTGATAAGCTATTTCAATGTATTTTGAGCAGAATGTCAATGCTTCTATAGCAATGTAGGCCTCTACAATGGAACCCTCGGGTCTAGCTCTGTTCCTAACATAGCCCTTGAAAGTGCCTAGCCGCCTTTCAATAGGGTACATCTAGCCATACTGTACTGGACCTCTAAGTAGTGCCTCATCAGGTAGATGAACAACCAAATGCACCATCACATCAAAGAAGGCTAGAGGATATATCTTCTCAAGGTCGCATAGGATAGTTGGTATCTTGTCTCTAAGACGCTCCAAAGCATCTATCCTGATATTCCTACTGCAGAGTTCCCTGAAGAATTGTCCCAACTCTGCAACTGCTCTGTATAAGTCAGGGCGGCCCAATCCTCTAAGGATAACAGGTAAAACCCTTTGAAGTAGGACGTGGCACTCATGAGTTTTCAACCCTTGTACCTTGTTTCCATCTGCACTGACTCTCCTTTCAGGGTTGGAAGCAAATCCATGTGGGAATCTCACACGTGACAGGACCTCGCAGAATTCTTTTCTTTTTACCTTGTCCAAGATGTACACAACTGGTGCCATATCCCGTGGTTTACCTTCATCTTGCACCTGCAAATCCTTTCTGATACCCAGGTGTGTCAAATCAATCCTAGATTTTAAGGTATCTTTCGTCTTGCCTTCAATATTAAGAAGTGTGCCGATAATGCTGTCACATATATTTTTCTCGATGTGCATCACATCAAGATTATGCCTTAGATCCAAATCTTTCCAATACTCCAAGTCCCACAAAGTGGACCTACGGGTAAACAATAATCTCTCTTCTACCCTGCCACGCTTCCTTTTCCCGCTACCATTACCGGGATGGTTTCCTGGTGTAATATGCCTGACCTTCTCTAATTCCACTTGCAACTCATCGGCAGTGAGCCTCTTTGGCGCATCACAGTTTTCATGCTTTGCATTGAACACATGTCTTTGGTATTTTCTAGGATGCGGCTTGTCCTTGACAAGGAAACGGCGGTGTCCAATGTAACAGATCTTGCTAAGTATTGCGTATGACAGCGGATTCCTGTCACAGCGAACACATGCATTGTAACCATGTGTCGTTCGCCCTAACATAGTGCCCAAAGTAGGATAATCATGAATGCACCAAATTATAACAACATGCAGAAAGAAATCAGTTGGTGGGCTGCTATATAGGTCTCGAGTGAGAACACCCTTCCATAGCTGTTGAAGTTCCTCCAAAAGAGGCTCCATGAACAAATCAAAATCCTTTCCAGGACTTTTTGGACCTGGGATGAGCAAGGCCATCATGTAGTTTGATTCTTTGGTGCAGACATTTGGAGGCATGTTGTAAGGGATAACAAGCACTGTCCACATGCTATATGTGGCGCTGTGGTGGCCAAATGGGTTAAATCCATCTGAAGCTAAGCCAATTCCAATGTTTTTCGGGTCAGCAGCAAACTCTTTGTGTTTATCATTGAAGCTTTTCCACTCACTACCATTAGATGGATGGCTCATTACATTCTGATCTCTGTACTCTTGGTTCCTAGAATGCCACAACACATCCTCTCTTGTTTCAGCATCATGAAACAACCTCTGCAATCTTGGTGTAATTGGAAAATGTCTCAGAACATTATGAGGAATCCTCTTCACAGCATCGCCATCTTTCCACCTTGATGATTTGCATTTCGGGCATTCACTTAAGTTGGCATAATCCTTCCGGAACAGAACACAATTATTCTTACAAACATGGATCATATCATATCCAATTCCAACTGCACGAAGGAAATTCATTTTATTGTAGGTGTGTGGCAGCTCAGACGCATCTGGGAAAGATTCGTGGAAAGCAGCCAACATCGCATCGAATGATTTGTTGGTCATCGGCTCAGATGTCTTCACCTGAAGAAAGGTGACCATAGCTGATAATACTGACAGCTTATTTCCTGGGGTGATAACAACGTTGCATTGTTCCAACATGCGGACCCACCATTTTTCTTCTGCAGGTGACAGTTCACAGAATGCACGAGCATTTCGTAGCATTGTTTCAATGTTGGTCAAACTCACAGGCTCCGCCACCACCACCTCCTCCTCCTCTTCCACCTGAGCATCAGGAAGATCAAGATGGTGATCTGCTGCTTCCACGTAGTCAATAACATTGACATTCACAGCTTCACGATGATGAACCCACCTAGTATATATGACCGACATCCCATACAAGTGTAGATGATTTTGCACAATTGACTGGGGTCTTGTAACTGAATTCATACAACTGCTACACGGGCAGAGCACATCTGATTTCGGACCACCGTACTCAGCTCTGATAAAGTTCATGAAGTTTTCAGCCCCCTCGAAATATGCAGCAGAGAATCTTCGAGCAGAAGTTATCCAAGTCCTGTCCATCTGTTAGACATACAAATTAGTTCTTCTACTAGATATTACAGGAAAAACATATATGCTTTTTTATGAAGTCCAGAAAAAAATACCTAGGTCGATGTCTAAAGCTATGGCAAGATATTTGGACGAGCAGATCTAAGTAACAAAATATATGTAAAGCTAATTCAGCAAACAGATTTGAGTGCCAAATTATGGCAGGCTGTTTCAGCAGTCAATGACGCCGAGCACACAACCATCGAACTATCGAAGGCCATCGCAGCAACAAAGATCGAGTATAAAATGGCGTAGAGCTATTTTAGCTAACAGATTGGCTACTAGACCATGGCAATCTACGTCACAATAAATATATGGCAGGATATTTTAGCAACTAATCGGCCTTGGCATGCCATCTCAGCTAAGCAGATTGAGTGCAGAACAGGGCAAGGAAGCTTCTTAAGCAGAGCATATTGACAGTAAACTACTTCGGCTAACGGTGACATTAACAGCGTCTATCAGCTAACATTCAGTGCTACACCGACATGAACGGGGCCTCAGTCTAGAATGCGCGTACCGTGGGAGAAGCTGACCGCCGTGCATCTCCACATGAACGTCGCCAGTGGTGGCGGCGCTGACCGCCGTGCGCCTCCACAAGAACGTAGCCAGAGGTGGCGGAGCGGCTAGAGGACGACAGTCTACGAGAGCGTACTGTGGGAGCGAGAGGATCGCCGAACCGCGGCGCCGACGTATCGGCACGGCGGGGAGGGCGGCTTTGGCG
>NC_057803.1:604761034-604768187 GCF_018294505.1 Triticum aestivum
TTTCACGCGGTGGGCGGGGGGAGTTTGGCGCATGGTTGGTTTCTCCAAGTGCAGTCCCACGTGTCAGTGAAGAGGCAAGCCGAAGCGCGTTCCGTTTGCGTGAGCCGTGTGCAGGACCGAACATGTGTGGGGTGCAATGCGACCGCGACAGGAGTGCTGTGAGTGTACCGCATTTTTCCTTTTAAACTAGGTGCTTCGCCCCCTCAAAAAAAAATCTGTTGCTTCGCGCGATCCATCGATACTACTACTAGTAATCCGGTAATCCCGACTAAAACGGCGCGGCCAGGTCTTCTCTCGCGCGATATGCTGGGAGGTTGGCTTAGTTGGGTTTTTTAGGACGAGTAATGCTACACCTACGTAATCCCACTTACGTAATTAATGTAATGTGAAACGTGTGAGCTGTTGATTGTAGATTGGGGGGAGGGAGGGGCCCACCACCATGAAAATCAGGGGAGGAGAGAGAGAGAGGCAATTTACGTTAACCCTTTCGTAGGTTCTCGTAGATGTAGAAAGATGTGTCCGATCCTGCAATATAGGCCGTCCGATCTATATCTAACGGATAAGAAGGAAACTATGACAATTTACCCGCAGTCCTCTCCACATTTGCAGATAAGGCTTTCCCTCGTTCATCCTTTTCTCCCACAAGATCTTGATCTTCCGTGCAACGCACGGGCATCTTGCTAGCACTCGTACAATATGTATATTATTGTGAAAGTTCATATACACCGGCCGAGATTAATGCAAACACGGCAGATTTTCATTACATTTTGAACTTTTATAGGACAAAAACAATAAAAGAAACCCGACCCTAGACCTATTCTACGGCGGCGACCGACGTCCTCCATCTGCGATCTCCATGTACGGGGGCGGGGTTCAAGACCCGTGAAGTGAAGGTGCGGTCTGCAGCGAGGAAAAGTAGAACACGGGAGACGGACCGGCTAGTTGGCACACCATGCCCTGCCACCTCCCATGCCCTACTCATCCTTGGAGGAGTCCCCGACCTCGGCGGTGCCGGACGTTGGACGGCGGCAAGTAGGGCGCATGGCTGACGGTGCTCCCGTCGTCGGCCACCAGCGTGGCCACCGCTTGTGCGGCGACTTGAGCGAGGGCGGCGACCTCGAGCTCCATCCCCGAAGACAAGCTCTCCCGCAGAGCATTCACGCTTGCGGTCATGGCGGATGTGGTTCCAGGTAGGAGGACAATGCGCTATGGTGTGGGGGTTAGCTGGGCGTTGCCGCTTTAAGTAGCGCATTCTGGCGAGACCAAGCATCCGGGTGGGTCATTAAGTCGCCGGAGTTGGTTCCGCGGGCACTGAGCCACTTAATGATGACATACGAACGGACGACATGAATGCGGGCAGCTGGCGCCGGCTGGGAACGCACCGCGCGACGGCGTGAGGGACGAGGGTTTTGGTGTGCCAGGGTAGTCAGCTGCGGTCGTGGCAACGTTGGAGATGCCCTTTTCTCTCATGCAATCCCCGCATGTCATTCAAAAAGCAAGACGACCCGGCATGGTCTCAGGTCCAGAGGATGCAGTTGGCCGCGCTACAGCACTCCGCGGACGCGTCGTGGCGCCCCGTGCATCCTCGACGAGCCGGGTGTTGGGGTGTGTTTGGATTGTGGCCAAAGTGCACCTTGCCAAAATTTTGGTCGTGACCAAAAGATTGGTCTTTGTTTGGATGGTTGCCTTTTTTTGGCATGCCAATGAACTCTAGCCAACTCTAGTTCATTTTTCTTGCCAATGTCGGCCAAATCAATGGCAATCAATACCTCGACCAAAATTTTGGTCATGACCCAAAGATTGGTCTTTGTTTGGATGGTTTCCATTTCTTTGGCATGCCAATGAACTCTAGCCAACTCAAGTTCATTTTTCTTGCTAATGTCGGCCAAATCATGGGCAACCAATACCTCAACCAAAATTTTGGCTACCCAATGCTTTGATGGGGCAACCTTGGGCACAAACCAAACATACCTTTGGTCGTGCCACAACACTAACACCACTCTCGGCAAACTGAAACCGACCGTGTCTAGCAACGATATGAGTGTGTCGCTCACTGCGGTCGCCGTGTCCAGAGGCGGTGCTGGAGCTGTGCCCCGTTGTTGGCCCCAACGACCCACATGAATGGTTGTCAGTGGCGAGGAGGTCGTGGGCCAGCTCCTCCATTGGACTAGTCTGCGCTACATCGTCCCGACGGTTGTGCCCCACATGTCTGTTTCCCTGTTTTCCCGGCCATATTCGAGCGCAGTGCAACGCGTTGCGCATTAGGCCTTTCACTATGTAGGCCAAGCGAGACAACTTATTATTTATTTGAGCCGTTCAAGTATAATCATGTGGCGTTTTCTTATTTCTCATTCCTCTCCAACCCTCTTCTCCATCGATCATGTCGCCCTCCAGTCGAGTCCATCCTCCCGCATGCCTCATTTAAACATTCCGCCGAGTATCATTCGCATGTACCCACCCTAGTCCTCTTTCAATAGATCTCCGGACCCCGAGATGAAATCGAGAGGGAACGAGTGGGGGCACGTGATACCTAAGGCGGATTCAAAATTTTGAACCGGTGATCATAGCATCCGAAAATCATATATAAAGGGTATTCAATGTTCGTTTCGTTTTTGAACGTACAATATACTCCCTCCTATCCTTTCTAGTTTACATATAAGTTTTATGTGTAGTCAAAGTATATCTACTTTGATAAAAAAGGTATCAACATTCAACAACGCCCAATCAATATTGTTAGATTCATACGTACTCCTAGATTTGTACTCGAGATGGTTTCCAATTTGACTATTGACAAGATTAATAGTACACGAGATGTATAATGTGAAAATTATATCATTGGAAACTCCTTTCACATACGAATTTGACCGTATGCTTTGTGTAAGTTGCATGTCATATATTATTACTCTAACATTTGGTCAAAGTTAGCCTCGAAAAACGCATTAGACCCTGTATGCTTTGTGTAAGTTGCATGTCATATATTATTACTATAACATTTGTGTAAGTTGCATGTCATATATTATTGCTCTAACATTTGTTCAAAGTAGTATAGTGGAAGTGGATCCTCTGACGTAGGTATCCCTGCCTTACCCTCCCTTTCGGTCACTTACTGGCGGACCCCATGCTTGCTAGGCCCCGCACGTCAGTTACTCAATGGGTTCGGCCACGTCAGGGGATCCTCATCCATAGTATACTCCCTCTGTTTTTATTTACTCCGCATAAAATGGAGGGAGTGGTGGTATTAATAAATGACGCGGGCGGGGGGGGGGGAGGGACGTCGGTTTGCTCTCAACTGCGGTCCCACAAGCGAGCAAAAATGCAAGACGAAGCGCGTTCCATTCGGTGAGCGACGTGGAGGGTCCAGCGTGCCGGGCTCCAACGCGAACGCGACAAGAGCGATGTACAGTCAAGATGCTGACGCCGGAGCGCCGCGCAGAAATCGCGGCGGCGGTCGGCACCACAGACCTCTTTCCCATGCTCGCTTTGCGGCGGGCCAATCCCCGAGTTCTCTAGAGCCAAGCTACGAGGAGGAGGAAGCCGATCCAATGTTCATGGCGGAGGTCGCGGCGCAGAAGGCCCTCGATGGGTATGAGACGATGGACGTTGACTTCGTGCCGGCGTCTGAGTCCCCCATGGTGCAGGCAGACCAGCGGTTCAACATGGCGATACTAAAGGAGGACCGGGAGGAAGAGGCTCAACTCGACGCAGAGCACGCGCATGCCGCTGCCATCTAGGCTCTCCTGCAGGCGAAACCGGATGTCATGGATGTGAACCGGGCGGCGGAGGCTCAACTTGAGGCGGAGCGCGCGGATGCCGCTGCCATCGAGGCCCTCCTGCAGGCGGAACAGGATGTCCTGGACTTGAACCGGGCGGCAGAGGCTCGACTCGACGCAGAGCGCGCGGATGCCGCTCTCATCGACGCCCTCCTGCAGGCGGAACCGGACATCCTGGACTTGAACCGAGCGGCGGAGGCTCGACTCGACGTGGAGCGCGCGGATGCCGCTGCCATCGAGGCCCTCCTGCAGGCGGAACTGGACGTCCTCGACTTGAACCGGGCTGTGCTCTCATCTGTGCAAAGCGCCCGCACGCTCCGCTTGAACGAGTAGCTGGAGGCGGAGGACAACCACGGTGCGGAGACACACGTCGGCAGCGACGGCTGGTTCGCGCCGGCAGCCAAAGACGACGAGGTTGTCTCTTTCGGCGAGCAGTGATAGTTTTTCTTTATGTTGTTGTTTTTATGGATCTTTTTCTGTGTAAAAACATATATTTGTTATGCAAGTCGCCTGACTTGAGTCAGTCTACCATTTCAGGCAGTTGGATGAATATCCTACGTCTCCTAACCCTTCTTTCCTTCTTCCTCACCTCTTCTTCTTCCCCAACAGACCACCGCACGGGCCGTACGGATACTCCCCAACATGCGGTTGGATAAACATACTCTATGAACGAAAATTATGTGTCAGCGATAGGATGGCTGAGTTAGGTGTGTTCACATGCGACAACACGTGTCAGTGAGGGTGCGTTCCCTTGGTTGGGTTTACGGCGTGCAGGAGCGACTGTGTGAGGGTGCGGTGCGACCGCGGTGTGCAGGAGCGACCGTGTGAGGGTGTGGTGCGACCGCGATAGCCGTGCGCAAGTGTACCTCCTTCTCATTTTGAAAACTTTAGGCAAGCTTGGCAAAAATGTGTGGCGAAGTTTGGCAATGCAAGGCCTAGACCCAAACAGGATAAGTACGTACGTACTAGGAGTACTAGTGTTAAAAAAGAAAGGCTGGGTTTTCCTTTGGATTTAATCGATATAAATCCTCGTTTCACATGTCAATTAATGCGTATTTTTTTTCTCCAAAGACCAAAGAGTTAACCATTTTACTCCTCATCGCTTGATTAATGCAGTGCCATGCAAACCAACCTTCTCACTTCCGCATGCATGCAGGGGATATTAATGTCCTTGGTTGCTAACCCCATCAATTTTGCCTCGATTAGTGTTAGTGGCCCTTTGCAAATTGTAATTTTGATATACTGGCCTTGTGTACAAAAAAATGGAGGTAGTAACTATATTTGACTTCCTTCCCCATTGCGGTGACGTCGATGATATTTTTTTTGGTGGTTTGGCGGAGTGCGTTCGACGGAGAACACCATTGAGGGAGACCACGGTAAGTCGTTCACAAGTGCCGCCTGCAAGCCGAGACAACCGCCTTATTTGCATCCAGGAAGTCCTTTACTAGCGGTGAGATGGCTTCTCGAAGAAGACAATGGAGAAGCGGAGTCAGCGAAGAGTGAAATGATGGTTGCTTCGTCCGTGCTTTTGTGATTTGACGCCTCACTACTTTGTGATTTGTGATAGAAGGGACAGGGGAGTAGACTCTGTGCTCTATACTGTACTACATGCGTCCAAGCATGGGAGAAAGAGGAGAGATGTTGCATTTTTCTATTCCTTCAATCAATCAATCACGAAACTTCGGTTCCATCTTTTTGGCTTTGGCAACACCGTCCACAATGGTTCCCACGATGCCAAAAGCTATTTTCACATTTAGCTACACATCGTGGATGCCCTTAACCGTACCACTTGGTTTTGCTCCTGTGTGCTATCTATACAAATCTCAATTATATTGATCTAAAAAATTATAAAATCGAGATTAGTAAAAAGGAGGTGATTTTGCCGCGCGGATGGCGGGGGAGGTTTCTTATTTGAGCAATGCTACATCCACGTAATGGTTTACGTAAAGTTACGAACTAATGTGATGTGGGACTATTTGATTGGATTAAAGGAGAGGATTAGGCCCACCCCACCTGAAAATCAGGGGGGGGGCATATATAGATTAGATGGAAAGTATATGTAGCAGCTACGTAGCCCTTTGTAAGTCTAGGATTAGGCTTCTTATTTTCGGAGGACGTTGTCCTGGCGGTTTGCTAACATGCGGTCCCACGTGTCAGTGCTTTACCAAGCCGATCCGCGTCCCACATGAGGGAGAACAACGACAGAAGCAACATGTGGTTAAGTTGAAGAAGGAGAAGCGGATTCAACAACGAGTGAAATGATGGTTGCTTCGTCCCTCCAACTTAACTGCGGGAAAGGTGCAGCTTTGTGATTTGACGCCTCATTGCTCATTACTACGCCGGCGCCATGACTGGGGTGCTTCACCCCGGCTGCTCTGCACTGTATTCTGGTATGGCACGTGGACCCGGTAGCTTGATGTCCCATATGTCAGCGAAATGGACTAGAAGATTTATGAAAGCGAGCGCTCCACTCTTACGACGGAGGAGTAGACGACACGACGGCCCAGTGAACTGTCACTTGTACTGTATAGTACTATAGTTTTGCTGTTTCGCACGATCCATCGATACAAACCCGATTAAACAGGAAAGGGCGGGATTTTTCCCGCGCGGTAGACGATACTGGCCATACATTTCAAAGGCAATTTTAATGTATGCAAACTGAATAATTATAAGTAACAATATGATATCTAGTAAAACTAATAACACATATGATTTATTGTGTTAGAGTGTAGTAGTAGTGCTGTATTGCATAGTTGTTAGATGTAACATGCGAGAATGTGTAGAGATGTAGTTTTGGAGGGCCTATAGAGAGAAAAGCGTAATACGGTCACCGAACTTCAGAATAAGCTGATTACGGTCACTATATACGTTTTGTGGTGATTATACGGTCACTTGCTCACACCTCAGCATCGGATTGCACTCTGTTGACCGGCCAAATAGTCTGCGTGGCGCCATGTTGACTAGTTAAATTGACCACGTTCGTTGTGGGTCCCACCTATTAGTTCGCATAGGCAAAAGGTCAGATAAACACAAATTTACGCAGGTGCGACAAGGCTCCAACCCGTGTGCGGGAAGAGATGCTCTTCGTTTCTTTTTATTATGACTAACTTTGTATATAGTATAAAAATATAAAAATTCACAGTACAGAATAAATATCATTGTGGGCACCATGCAATGCAAATTAGCATTCGTACTCCTCCATATAACTTTGTAATGTTGTATATATGTAGAAACTCTAAAATAATTTTTTGGTCACACTTTATTCAAAAGGAATGTTGTATGCGAAATAAACGTGAAGAGAGGGCTTTTAGATCAATGGGGTACATGATGTAACATGTGTGAATGTGTAGTTCATGCATTTGGCGGGGCCTAGAGAGGTATGT
>NC_057803.1:604768611-604774140 GCF_018294505.1 Triticum aestivum
TCTAGAGAGAGAGAGACGAATATGACGTCACAACAAGAGATTCCATTCCCTTGAGTGTGTATATGCAAGGGGGGAGGGAATAGAGGCACCAGGAGAAATTTTCTGTGTGTGTGGTGTTTGTGTTGGTATGTGTGGGTGTAAGAAGATAATGAGACGTGGGGGCAGAGGGTGTGTCACCGCGTGAGGTCCGGTGGGTCGAGGTGAGGCCCTTCGTTCTGTTCCGTCCTGCGCCACATTGGTCGGCCCGTGATGCATTTAGGAAGACCCATGAATGACTAGTCGTACAAGACAAAGATAGCAGAATTGTGAAGGACTCTGTGTCCACTGACAAAGCCGGCTAGGATTTGTAACCCTAGGTTCTCGGACTAAGGTAACCCCTTTATCTCTGATATTACTATTCATCCAATCTAACTTTAAGGGGCATCCTACAGAATGCTCTGCTAGAATCATACTCGTCGATTAGGAAGAGAGGTGAGACAATGCGTGAGAGACAGGCGTAAAGATAATGTGCGTACATGAGACACGTAGGCAGGTCCATGTATATAGAAAGGGTCGATGAGGATTGTGCGTGTGTATGTTTGCGAGAGGAAGAGTGCTTGTGATAAAGGTTAGTGAAAACAGTTGTAAATGGTTACGAGAGGGAGGGAGGGTTATATCTAGAGCATGTGTGCGAGAAAGACACCTCGGGAGAGAGTGTGTGAGCATGTGTGAGAGACCACCGATGGAGAGTGAAACTACACGTAAAAGACTGCTCTACACATTGATTAAAGATATAAATTGTATCCAAATATTAGGATGGGATCATGATATTTGCAATTCGCGTAAGGAGCGGTCATTGATTCATCAGACATCTAGATTCTATCGAATTTGAGCATGTCTATGTTATTATTCGACACAATTGATCCAGATAGTTAGCATTTTGAACTCCAGACAATGCATCACTTTAGCAATCGAATATAAACGTGAGTATAGTTCATATTGTGTGTGCAAAGCACATTATACATACGAAAGTTACACAATGGACATTATAAATAGCTACTACCTATGAACTAGCATACATTTGAATTCAACTTAAGGTGGTTTAAAAAAATCGAATTCAACATGAAGTCCATTCAATTATTTGAATTTGATATCATGGCATTTTTAAACCATACCTAAATTACGGGGGCACCAATCTTTGCTCTGATTTTGTACATAATAGCATATGTAGTCGTGTACAAAATAGATTCAAATTTAGCTCCTCCATTCCAAAATAATCGTAGTTATAGGATTTTCAAGTGTCAAAATTTCAAAAAGAAGTGGATAATTTAATGATGTTTTCAAACATACAAGGTCAAATATAACGTTGTATAGGTCAATCCTCATAGTTCAAGAGTACTCTAAACGTGAATGCTTGTGTTTTAAAATTTCAAACGAAGCGCCAAAAGAGCTTGTACTCGCCCGAAACCGCGTGAGACCAATGTTTGGTAGTACAAGGAAATTACTCTTCTAATAACTCCACCCCGTGAAACCTATCGGCCCGACGTCCAAAGGTCTAAACCGGGGTAGGTTTGTAGCTTCATCTAGATGCCACGCAACCGCATCCGAAAAACATTCATACGCAATGGCCGCCTAAGCACACATGCGCGCGGCCGAAATCGCTCCCGCCCACTATTTGGGACACCTGGGATTACCATCCTACCCCCGACCCGCAGTAGGTCCGAAATTTAAGAGGGGGGCAAAGTTTGTACTTTCCCCAAATTTCAAACAAGCGCGTCCCATTTCTGTTCAAAAAAGCCAAAAGCAAGCGCGTCCCAGACCGAAACATGGTTCCCCCCCCCACCCGTTCAATTCCCCATTCGTACTCCGTGGGCGCCAAAACTACCTCTCCACTAGCCGCGAAAACCCGGCGTCCTCCGTCCGCAACCCCATCCCACCCATCAACCGCCGCCCTCCTCCATCACGCCGGAGCCGATACCCCGACGTCGTCGTCCACCGCAACCTCAACCGCAACGCCCTCCACGGCTAGTAGTTGAAGCCGAGGCCGAGCCGTCCGTACCCGAGCCAGTTCAACCATGCCGTCCTGCGCCTCACCACTGCCACTCCAACTTCGCCACCCTCCACCGCACCGGAGTTGTTCCTGCTACGCCGTCCTTCGCTGCCTCGGATCTGCTTCCCCTCCGCCTACATACGGCCACGGCAACACAGTCAACAATTTGGCCATGGGTTCGTCCAAGCCTGCACCCTCCAGAACATCGGTTTCCCCGGTGAAAAGAAGAAAATCGGCGCGACTTGTGGAGGTGACCACACCGGCAACCGAAAAAGGTACTCCTCTTCCCTTATTTGTTCAAATCTTACGTCTCTGCTTGCACGGTATTCATCCCACAGAAGACAACGGGGAGTGAAGATGCCACGGGAGCCGACCTATATTGGGTCAACGGCTGCCACAAAAGGACGCCGCGGACGCACGCGCGAAAGTGAGTAGCCCCGCGGACGGGAAGCGTATCGACGTCGAGGGGGGCCTCTTGGAGCTAGGCGGAATCGTCGACGACGAAAATGAGCGCCGAGATGGATCTCGTGGCCCTCAGCCAATCCACCGCCAGAAACCATGATGACGGGAATCGGGAAAATCGCAACCTCACCGGAAAGTCGCTAAGACACCGGCCCCATGATGGGCGCCAACTGTCGTGGTTCTAAGTCCGACAATAGAATAGGGGGTATGAATGGAGAGGCAAGATCCTAGCTACGATGAGGTTGTACACATAAGGTTTACGAGTTCAGGCCCTTCGCGGAGGAAGTAACAGCCCTACGTCTCGGTGCTTGGAGGCTTGGTCGATTGGATTATGCGTGAAGTTACAGGGGTGCGAACCCTTGTGCCAGTGGAGGGGGTGGCTTATATAGAGTGCGCAAGGATCCTAGCCAGTCCACGTTACAAGGAGGTTCAATGTACATAAAGTTGGGGCGTTACTGGTAACGCTAACAATAAAGGCATATAAATGATCATCAATACTACAGGGTGAACGCCTGACCGTTGTCATCCTGAGTGACTTTAGATCTTCTGTACTCCGAGTGACTTCTGATGTGGTTGAGTGAGTATACCCTGGTCGAATGGAATTGGGTTATCCGAGTGGAACGGTTGGTCGAGTGGGTTTCACTCTGAGGTGTCTTCAGTCGGTAGGTGCTGTTGTGCTTTGAATGTCTTTGACCGTAGGACAGTGTCCTTGGGAAGGGTGTCTAGGTCAGGCCTATTACCATACCCTAGGTACATGTCATCGTCATCGTACGCGCAGGCGGCCTTGTGGGCGGTCTCGAATGTCCCGAGACCGAGACGTACATCACCGGAGCGGATCTTCGCGTAGAACACGCCGGAGGGGCGGGCGTGGACGCCGCGGAAGCCGGAGCTGCTCCGGGGGAGCGATGGCATGTCGGCGGCGGGGGAGAAGGTGTGGCGGCGGCGGGAGAATGGCAAGTTGGCGGCGGCAGGGCGCTGGAGGTGAGGAAGAAGTGGGCGGCGGGGAAGAAGGAGGCGTCGGAGTGGTAGTTGGCAGGCTCACGCGCGCGGGTTTTATAGAGCGCATCGGACGCCGCACACCAAATCTTCCATGCGCTGGGCCGCGTTTTTCGCGCGCTCGCACAAGTTTTTCCCGCGCCGGATTCTCCCTCACCAAACCGCCCCCTAGCGCTAAAACTTACTTTTTGCCCGCGCGCGCGATATCTAGCGCGCCTGTTGGAGATGCTCTAACAAGTGACATGGATGAGATGATATGGAACTAGTGCAAATTTATGAATTTATAAACATGATACATGGAAAATTTTAAACATTTTCTGTAATATCCACATGAAAATAAATAAATCATGTTTTAGATGGCAAAATTCTCATTTTTTTGGTGTATATGACATGACTTGTTTTTGGAAAAGATTAATAGTTGGATGGAAAATTTTACATATTGTTTTTGTTTTTTAAATAAAAAGTTTATCTTCTACACATGGAAAAAATTAGAATTTTCCTCCTGGTCACAATTCAAATTCATGACAAAATTTTGGTCTCCTTGTAGTACTCCCATGAACACAAACATGCCCATGAAAGCAAATAGGCTCATCAAACAAAAAATTAACATAGAAAAGTCTCATGAAAACAAAAATTTCCAAGGGATATTCAAAAACCAAAGTTGTCATGGTGTACAAGCAAAACAAATTAGAATGGTTTGTTTCAACAAATGTGCAATGTTCCAAAAATAATCAACCATGGGGCAAAAAATGAATTTTCCATGGTCCAAAATAAATAAAATTGTAAGGGTTCAAAAATTAAATTTTCATGGTTACATAAGATTAAATTTCCCATCTTGCAAAATTATATTTTTGCACGGCCCATAAAGTAAAATTTCGATGACCCATAAAAAGTAAATTTGCCAAAGTCACCCATGGTCCGCAAAGTAAATTTTGCATGACCCTTAAAGTAAATTTGCCATGTTGGATAAATATAGTGGCAAAAAATACGGTTGTCATTTGCCATGGTTTGGATAAGAATTGTTTTGAAATTTCCATGTGACCGTAAGAAAATAAATTCAAAATTGCCATGTGCTTCTGATGAAATTTGTAGAGTTGACATGAGCATTAAAATATGGTCTAACAATTGCCATGAGCAAGCTGTACGGGGCTGGTACAACATATCGCCATCGACAAGTGCCAAGTGGATGAACCTCCTTGTTTTGATCGGCTACCGGGTCGTCTTGTATGTTTTGCTTCGTCTAGATGTGAGGAGACATGGGAGGCTTGGAAGGCGCTCTTGCTGGCCCAGCATCCACACTAGTGCAGCTCAGAGTGAGTTGGCCCTGACCCATTGGAAGTGGTGTATACATGTGTGATTCCTTCCTATGTATGCTAAAAAGTCATATCTGACGCATGAAAAGTAGAAGAGAAATAGTTAGGGAGAGAATTGGAGAGACAGATGTGCAACATATATACTGTATGTATCGTATTGAATTGGGATATTAGAGAAATGAATCATGATTTGGTTATGAGCTTTTCTTGTCCATATTTTCGGCACTAATTATTGCTTCTTTTGCCTTGTTGTCTCTCAAATGTTTTCTCGTCCTGGTTGTGTCGGACGATATTGACGGTCGACTAGCAATCCCCTCTTGAAGGTGTTGCCTTCGAGTGTCGTAGATGATGGGCCCCGAGCGCGTGTGGGGCTGTACGAATATGCATTTTCTATGTCAGTAGGTTTATGGCATTGCAGATGATGCTGAATGTAGTCATTCAGGCTAGAGATGGAGCTTGACATTAAAACCATTGCTGCTTCTAATTTCTGAATGTAGCTAGAGACAGTGGATGTTTGAGTCAAGGCAAGAAAAATGTTCTAACCTTGTAACTGTACAGGCCGGCAACTGTCTCATTGACGGAAAATCAGTGACATACACTACCAGCAATAGATGAGAAATTGTTATCCCAAATTAAAATATATATACATATGGACGATGGTATACAAGACACTACCACATCAACCAAAGAAACATCTACACCAGTACAGTGGCGGAGCTAGCAGAAGAT
>NC_057803.1:604774453-604800636 GCF_018294505.1 Triticum aestivum
CAACCATCTGATAAAGCAAACCCAAGGATTAATGAATTTATTTTTGATGTCAATCCTCACTTAACATATAGTTCATTAATTGAACATCCAGAACCATACCAGCTTTGGTGGACGGACAAGTTTTATCAAGATCATGCATCGTGTCGAAGTAGTTTCCCTTTATGCGGGTATGGTGATCTAGTTGTGTATGATGTGACTCCTATACATATGCATGTGTATTCTATACTGTTGGGAAAACCCTGGATAGAAAAGAGACAATTAACTTATCATTATGATGGTGAATTTTCTTTTGTACGAAAGGCTCGACTTATACCACTTGATTCATATACCCTGGAGCGATACATGCCAGATCGCCAAAGGCGTGATCATGCTCAGGAAGCAATTGATGTGAAGGTACTCAATGACCAAGAGGAAGCAGACGTGGACATTCAACATGCTGAATTTTTAGGCTCGACAGTTTCTGCGGATGCATATGCTGAGAAGATAGACTTGAAACCGAGGACGGTTGCGTTTCAAGAGGGAGAGGATGATATGGCCAACACTAGTTCGCTTTGTACCGTCGACAACCATGACATACAAGACGCTGGTCTGGTTCAAGTTAAGGCAGTTTCGCTCGTCACTGTTTGCGATAACGTGAGGCGTCTTGATCAGAAGAAAACAGAGGTTGAATTAGAATCACAATTTGCTGTTGTGCCAAAATACACAATGCATGCTTGGATATTAGAAAAAGAAAAAAGAAAAATTCTAACACATACACGTTTTAGCAAGGCATACGTCAACTAGGTTGTGTCTTTTGGTTGCCATGTCCACATCAAGAGTATACATGGACAAGATACATTTTGATTGAGACTAACAGAAGAATCCTAGTTGGTTACTAATTCTCATGATCAAGGCCATCGGAGATTTATGTGTACGTGAGCTGGTTTAAAGGTGGGATTTGCTCTCCTTGAGAAACAATGGATAGAGGCTGCCAGGAAATTATGTTTAATTACTTTAAGTAATTAAATTTTAATGATTACTTGCTAAGTTAAAGCTTGTGATCAGATTTACTTCCTTAGGTGTTGGTCGAGAGTTAGAGATAAATAAGTTTTTGTTTGGTCTGACTTATTAAGCAAGTTTGAGTCGGCCAGCTGTACTGGTATATATAGTTATGGTACCCTGTATGTAAAAGCAGGTTATATTTTGGAGTTTAGACAGCGTCGTGTACCGACCATGAAGCGGCCATCTTCGGGTGTCGCTGTTATTTATTCTCCATAAATTTTCTGTGTGGAAGTTACACTTGGCTCGAGGTCTGTCGTTTCCGACGGGTTGCGTGCTGGTTAAGACTACTTAGGCGGGAGGTTCTCCGTGTGTCGAGGGATTGTCCGTTGGTTGTCGTTACCCCATCTTTGGGTTACATGTATTGCTCACATAATTGGGAGATTTTATTAGCTGAATTCAGAGGAGTACATTGTATCGTGAAAGATAAGGCCAAATCAGTAGCACGCCAATGTTGTGCTTTCATCAGTTGGTATTTGGATCAAAGGTTGTCCATGGTAAACTAGTTTTCTTCCCCTAACGATTGATATTTTTATTTATCATGAGAAAAGATTGTAGTTCGCAAAAAGGTGATGGCGATGAAGAGGGATCCATTTCGTGCCTTGCCTTGGTACCATTGCTTTATGTGTGTGTGTGTGTCGAACCAGCTAGTTGTGCCATGTTAATGAATTGCTATTCCAGTATGAATTTGGCAAGTAAGACTATAATTGATGCTTTGAACTTGCCGTTGATTGAACATCCAGAACCATACGAGCTTGTGGACGGACAAGTTTTATATTAAGATCATGCATCGTGTCGAAGTAGTTTCCTTTTATGCAGATATGGTGATTTGTCGTGTGTGATGTGATTCCTATGCATATGCATGTGTGTTCTATACTGTTGGGAAAACCCTGGATGGAAATGAGACAATTAACTTATCATTATTTTTTTTCGAAAAGGGGGGCACCCCGGCCTCTGCATCAGAACGTTGCATACGGCCAACTTATTATTATAAATAAAAAGTTGCTGTTGTAACAAGGTCTGAAAGTCTCCAACAGAAAAAAAACGCTCACTCAGAGCCAAAAATGCTAGGAAAACAAACTAGCCAAGACAGGGATGCCACAACCGACCGGCTAAAGCAAGATAGGTAAATTAATTGTCTATCCTATTATATGACCGCCATCCAAACCGGTTGAAGATATCCCGAGCTACCATCTCCCAGCGGATAGACCCAGTAACCAAATGCTCCCTAGCCTCCATCGGAGTGAGTAGCGACCACGGACGGATTAATGTCGTGGCTCAGAAGATAACCTGCACAAAATTAAATCGTGATATTCTGTTAAAAACCAAATCATTTCTACAATTCCAGATAGTCCAGAGCAAAGCGCATACTCCCACACGAATATGTTTTACTACATCAGGCTGAATCCCATTAAGCCATGTCCCAAATAACATGTTAACAGAATTCGGTGGAATAATATTGAAACCAATGTGGACGGTACGCCAAAGAACTTTGGCCAGCGGGCAATCAAAAAACAGGTGTTTAATTGTCTCATCCCGATCACAGAAACTACACCTAGTAGATCCTGTCCAATTACGCTTTGTCAGGTTGTCCTTAGTTAAAATGACTTGTTTGTGGACAAACCACATGAACACTTTTATTTTCAAAGGAACTTTGACAGCCCAAACATGCTTGGAGGTAGGAATGAAGCTCGAGTTGATAACATCAATATACATTGATTTAACTGTGTATACTCCAGACCTAGTTAGCTTCTAGCGTAATTCATCTGGTTGCTGGAAAAGCTGAACCTCCATCAGCCTCCTAGCTAGACGGAGCCATTCTTCCCAACGATTGCCCGCTAGCGACCGTCTAAACTGAATATTAAGGGGGATAGATTGAAATACCGTTGCAACGAAAACCTCACGACGTTGAACAATACGATATAAGGACGGGTATTGAATGGCCAAGGGTGTCTCTCCGAGCCAAGTATCCTCCCAGAACCGTGTACTAGTATCGTTGCCAATAATGAACTTTGCCCTATTAAACAGTGATTGTTTGACTTTCATGAGTCCTTTCCAGAAAGGCGAGTCAGTCGACCTAACCGTCAGTTGTGACAAAGTTTTGGTCTGAAGGTACTTGTTACGCAGTATTTGTGCCCATGTGGCATCAGTCTCTTGGGAGAGCTTCCACAACCACTTACTAAGAAGGCATCTGTTCTTGACTTTGAGATTTTCAATACCAAGCCCCCCTTGGTCTTTCGGTCTACAGATGATATCCCATTTAGCTAGCCGGTGCTTTCTTTTTAGCTCATCACACTGCCAAAAGAAACGCGATCGATAAAAGTCCAGTCTTTTCCTAACCCCAACTGGGATTTCAAAGAACGATAAAAGAAACATAGGCATACTCGTGAGCACTGAATTAATCAAAATTAGTCGGCCTCCATATGACATGAGCTTGCCCTTCCAGCAACTCAGTTTCTTTTCAAATCTATCTTCGATGCACTTCCATTCTCGATTTGTCAGCTTGCGGTGGTGGATTGGTATACCTAGGTAAGAAAAAGGTAGCGCCCCCAAATCACACCCAAACAATTGCCGATAAGCATCTTGTTCTTCCTTGGCTCTACCAAAGCAGAACAACTCACTCTTGTGAAAGTTAATCTTAAGCCCGGTCAATTGTTCGAAAAGGCATAACACCAGCTTCATATTTCTTGCCTTGGCCAAATCATGCTCCATAAAGATGATTGTATCCTCAGCGTACTGAAGAATGGATACACCTCCATCAACAAGATGAGGTACTAAGCCACCTACTTGACCATTCTCCTTAGCCCTTCCTATCAAAAGTGCTAACATATCCACCACGATGTTAAACAGGATAGGCGACATCGGATCTCCTTGTCTTAGGCATTTATGTGTCTGGAAATAATGACCAATATCGCCATTCACCTTAATTCCAACACTACCTTTTTGCATAAACGATTTAACCTGGTGGCGCCAGGCTTCATCGAAACCTTTCATACGTAATGCCTGTTGAAGGAATGGCCATTTGACTTTATCGTACGCTTTCTCGAAATCCACCTTAAAAATCACTCCATCAAGTTTTTTAGAGTGGATTTCATGGAGCGTTTCATGAAGGACAACCACCCCTTCGAGGATGTTTCTATCCGGCATGAAAGCAGTTTGGGACTGTTGCACCACAGAATGCGCAATCTGTGTAAGCCTATTAGTCCCGACCTTGGTGAAGATTTTGAAACTAACATTAAGAAGGCAGATCGGCCTGAACTGCTCTATTCTCACAGCATCCGTTTTCTTAGGAAGCAATGTGATAGTTCCAAAATTCAAGTGAAATAAATGAAGTTGTCCAGAGAACAGATCATGGAACATAGGTAACAAATCCCCCTTAATAATGTGCCAGCACTTTTTGTAAAACTCAGCCGGGAAACCATCCGGTCTGGGAGCCTTATTATTTTTCATATATGCAATAGCATCAAACACCTCCTTCTCTGAAAACGGGGCAACCAAAATATCATTATCGACAGCCGATAATTGAGGTACATCCTCAATCCTGGACTCATCGAGGGACACATAGCTATCCTCGGGAGGTCCAAATAACTGCTTGTAATAATCGGTTATATAGGTTTTTAGGTTGTCCTGTCCTAAAATGGTGCCTTCGTCTTGCTTAAGCTGAAAGATTCTCTTCTTTCTATGTTTGCCATTAGCAACTAAGTGAAAGAATTGGGTGTTCGCGTCCCCCTGGACAACTTTGCGGACCTTAGCCCGTAATGCCCACTTCAATTCTTCTTCGCGGAGAAGCTCTTTCAGCCTCTTCTCCGCCTCGGTTTTAACCTGGAGCTCGGCTGGCTGCAACATTGTGGATTCAGCCTTTATATCAAGGGCCTGAATAAGAGAAAGGAGCCTGTCCTTTTCAATTTTATACACCCCACTAAGGTGTTTAGCCCATCCCCTCAAGAAACTTCTCAAATGCCTAATCTTATTCTGCCAACGCTCGACCGAAGTCCTACCTCCTGCACCCTTAACCCATTCCCTGGCAATCAGGTCCAAGAAACCTTCGCGCTCAAACCAGGCCATCTCGAAAGAAAAGGTATTTTTCTTTCCCATGTGATTTGGTTCTCCCGAGTCCAGAAACAAAGGAGTGTGATCGGATATTCCACGCGAGAGGGCTTGTACCGTTACGAGAGGGTACTTCTGTTCCCACTCAACGCTCGCGAGAACTCGATCAAGTTTTTCATACATCGGGTTTGGCATAGCATTAGCCCAGGTAAACTTTCTACCAGAAAGTTCTATCTCCCTCAGATCCAAACTTTCAATAATGGTATTGAACATAAACGACCACTACAAGGATTCTGGTCTATTGCAACGAAATTTATTGCCACGACTATGTTTTGTTGCAATAAAACGCAATATTACCAAAAATTCTCTAGTTGTGGTAATAGGCCGCGCATATTGCCATAACTTAGTTTCATCGCTATAAATACTAACTTTGTTGCAATACAGGCCTCATATTGCAACAAACTGTATTGATGTTGCAATATGGTAGTGGTATTGCGACAAACAAATTCCGTTGCGTGAGGGCAGTCATTTTGTTGGAATAGAGACTAGGTATTTCAATAGAATAACTATTCGTGGCAATATTCAAAAAGATATTGCAACATCGGCATGACGTTGCATTAGTTAGAAATACTAATGCAAACAAGTGGCTAACTATTGCAACAAATTGCATCAGCGTTGCAATATGGTAGCGATATTGCGACAAACAAATTTCGTTGCGCGAGGCAGGCATTTTGTTGTAATGGAGACTAGGTATTTCAACAGAATAACTATTTGTGGTAATATTCGGAAATATATTGCAACATTAGTTTGACGTTGCATTAGTTACAAGTAAAAAAGTGGGAAAAATATATTATTCAAATTTATAGATATTAAGTTATGATTTTTGCAAGCTTTAAGGAGTTATTAAAATATATTTTAATTGCACCAATTTCAATTAACCAAAACAATGGAAAAAAATTATGAATGGATAGGACACACTTTCTTGATAGGAATATATATTTAGTTTGTTAAATTTGGATTTGAAATGGCTAAGTTGTTGCCATTTTAAAACTAGGGTGTTTTCTGCCAAAAGAAGGACTTGTCAGATGGAAATCGAAAATGAGTTATTTGCATGGAAGTACCGCAATTGAGGCAATACGCGCAGATTCGTAGCACTTTTAGTAATTTTTACGTGTCAGTGCAATGTTCGGGGCAGTCTGTTACGAAATGATCTAAACTGCGTATAATTGCATATTGACAATGTATTTGATCATGAGGGCCCGCCCTGTTAGATGCTGATGTGGCATGTTATTTTGCTAAAAAATAACCTTAAGTTTTTAATAAGAGCGTTTAGATCACTAGTAAACTAATATAAGAGAGATCTCTTATGTTAGTTTAGTAGTGATCTGAACGCACTTATATTAGTTTACGGAGGGAGTACTATTTAATAACGTGTATATCTCCTGTTTGTGAAAAAGGGTCTTCTCAGAGAAGAAAATTTACAAAATCAAACACGCGTGGCCGCTTACTGCGCGAACACTCTGACCGTTGCACCACTGCATGAGTTAGTTCTTACGGAAGACATATACTCTTGTATACCATAAGTTTGCAAAACTTCGAAGAAATAAAAGCGCGCACCCGCACTAAACGGCGCACACCCCTCCCTCCTTCATGGGCCAGACCGTTTGTACATGTTTACGTCTTTTTCTGTTAATTTCCCAAAAAAGTACGACATGAAGATTCGAACTCGAGACTTCTCTCTTCCACTACTACCAGAGCAACCAGCTGGACTACTTCACACGCATCAAAAAAAAAGTTGGACTACTTCACAAGCGTAAAAAAAAAGTTGGACTACTTCACCACTTGTGTCAATATTCCGTGTTTTGGACCTCATATTCTTTATTCAGTTCGCTGAAGCCGGATTTTTTTTTCGATTCTTTCTAGTTTGGTTTTTATTTCCTTTTTATTTTCTTTAATTTTATTGTTTATTTTTTCAAAAAAAACGAACTTTTTAAAACTTGATGAACTTTTTTCATTTTTTGTGAACTTTTTTCCAAATTGATGAACTTTTTTTCATAAATGAATTTTTTTAATTCGATGAACTTTTCTGGAAATCAATGAAGTTCTTTTTAAAATTCAATGAGATTTTTCTAATTCAATGAAATTTTGTTCAAATTTGATGAACTTTTTTCTATTTCGATGAACATTTTTCAATTTCGGGAACCTTTTTTTCAAATCAATGATTTTTTTTAATTTCGTGAACTTTTCTTAAGTTTGTAAACATTTAAAAAAACCGTGAACTTTTTTAAATCACTATTTTTTATTTTTTGCAGATTTTTCTCTTTTTTTCTTTTTTTGGAAAAGTCAACCGTTGAGGAAGGGCTCACCTTACATGGGCCGGCCCAGGGCAGAAACGCAGAATGCGCCCGTTCCTCAAGTGGCGCTGAAGGCGCCACTTAGGAGCTCCCGCAAGAACCTCCGCCATGAGCGCTCGTCGCCGCTGCTCCATTCCGCCATTTGTTCAAAATAGCAGACGTATATCTTTGTATACTTTGGTCTGTTGCGTTATTTTGTATCTGTTATTTTCTTATTTCTTTTATCCTTTTTTTTCAGATCTCGTGTATTTTTCGGATTGTATGCACTGTGCGTATCATATATATATGGTATATTAAAAGAATGTTCAATATATATACGATGAACTTTTTTGTAATACGAAAAAGTTCATCGTATATTTAAGTAAGATCATTGTATATTAAAACAATATTCAATGTTCAGTGTGTATTTACAAAAAATATCACATACTAAAAAGTTCACTGTAAATTGGAAAAATGTTGAAAGTATTGAAACAGGGTCTTATGTATATTATACAATTTTGCGTGTTGTTCCGATTCTCGAAGAAGGGTCCTACGTATATTCAATGTTCAATGTTCAATATTACGAGTCTATGAAGGAGGGTCGTACATATATAATACACGTAAATATACAATTTTGTCTGTTGTCCATAAACTGTATATATGTGTATACACGTGAATCTAGACACACACACACACACACACACACACACACACACACACACACATACACATATACACGTAAATATACAGTGTATATATATTTAAATGGTATTATACTTTTGTATGCTTTCAAACTCACAAAAAAAAGTGTAGCTGCAATCCGGTCGTAGTTGTATACTTCTGTATTTCTTTTCGTCAAACTCACAAAAAAGTGCAGTTGACAAGATCGATCGGATGATATCTCCGTATGAAAGGGAAGAACACAAACCACTAGGCTATCCCATTGGATGTGATATAAATACTTTTTTACTTCTTTTATTTGTTCTGTCATTTTGTGGTTTTTTCTCTTGCCGTTTTTATTATATTTTTCTGTTTTTTTCTTTCTTTATCCTCTTTCTGAAATGCGTGGATTTCTTTCAAATTCATGAACTTTTTTAAAAACCGATGAAGCTTTTTTCGAAATCCATGAACTTTTACTCAAATTCGTGAATCTTTTTTCAGAATTGATGATTTTTTTTATAATTTCTGAGCTTTTTAAAAAATCAATGAACTTCTTTCCGAATTTGATGAATTGTTTTCAAAACGAATGAACTTTTCTTTAATTCGAAGAACTGTTTTCAAATCTGATGATTTTTTAAAATTAAACTACAACAGTATCATCAATTATACCAGTAGAAATGGATATAGGAACTAAACCATGATATTCAAACAAGGACGGCTCCGGCAAGGCTCCTTCGCTCCCTCGCGCGTGGATCCGATGCGGGACGGATCTGACGGACAAGGGGGTCGCGATGCGGAGGGTCGCGGCAGTGCGATCCGGCTTCCTAGGGGCGACGTTGGGAGGCGGGTGACGCGGATGTGGCCTCCGGTGATGGGGTATGCTGGGTCTTGGTGGCGGCGGCGATCTCACCGGATCCGCAAGCACTAGGTGGCGTGAGCTGCGGACGACGACGGGAGGGATCCCTAGACACCTCCCAATGCCCTGCCGGCTGCTCCTCCCCTTCCCTGTCGCTGCCAAAGGGCGTGATCGGGTGAAGCCTGGCCAGCGGCCGCGGCGATAGGGCTCCTTCACCCCCTCGTGCGTGGATCCGATGCAGGGCGGTTCTAACGGGCAAGGCCACAAATATTTGACATATATCCCAAGTTTCAATTTTTTCATGGCAACTAGGGAGTAAACAAGGATACACAATTGTAGGTCCGTGATGAAACAACACGTTGCTAACACAACAGATCTCAAAACGAAATTGGTTTGATTGTTAATTTACATAGTTGAATCTTTATGGTTTTCATTGAAACAAAAATGACATGATTATGTTGGACCTACTCTGGCGTGGAGGAACCCTCCACAGACTGTTCGGTAAGATGAAAGATGTTGAGATCACCCAATCTCAAGATCAAAAAGTGAGATCGAGACTGACATAGATCGACCGTCTCATCAACCCATCCCATTTGTACTTGTGTTCCAAGGCAAGAGTATAACCTAGTAGTTTTAAAGTGAGGGCCACATAAGGTTTATGTGAGCTGTAGTTTAAAACAAGCCAAGTTTTTGCTGCTTTCTGAAATGATTTTTGAAATTATAGTGCAAACCTGGTTGTATGTACCTACAACCGGGTCGTCCGATGACAACAAGCTAGCGCCGGTTGTGACCCCTACTTTCACGCAATGGCCACCCCTGCCAGGCTGTAGCTCGTGTCGTCCTGACCGGGCGGCAAGCCCCGGCTGCGAGTCGCCCCTCTGACCTTGCACGCCGCTCCTGGTCGGCCATGGCTCCTGTCGCCCGCTTCCTCCATCCTCGGTGGTGAAAAGCAGTTCTGTTGTCCCTCTTCCCGACCTTCGTCCGTGAGTTCGAGCCTCTCCACCGGCCATGGATGCGAGCTTCCCACACGCCGCTTACTGCCGGACTTAGGGAAGATGACGGATGTGTGACAATTTCATAGGGAATCTCCCGATCTGGTTCGGACAGAAGATGACGGTCGTGAGACGATTTGGCAGCATATATATCTCATATTGCTTTGAAAAATTACTTTTCCAATTTATTTCATTATTATAAACATTCCCTCCAAAAAGAATTATTTTCCCACCACATAATTTTGATTTACTGTAGTTTGCGCCAAATATTTTGTGTTCCCACCAAAAAAAAGAGTCTACTTATCTTGCCGCTATAGATCCTTCATAACTACCCACGATTACTATTCTAAACCAAATCACACGACGTCTTCACCGGCGATTAGATCTGGAGCTCTCATCCCTTGTTCAGGTTGTTCTTTCTCCCGATCTCCTCCCATCCTTATGCATCCTAGAACGTCCAGAAATCCTAGCGTCGTCCAGCGGGTGAGGCGGTTGCCCAGTGCGCCCCGCGGTGCTGCCGAGGAGGAGTCGTCGTCCTCGATCTCGCCCTTCTCCCTCTCCTCCGCGCCCGCCGACGCTGGCCGCGTCTCCGTGTCCTCGGCCATGCCCGCTCGTCGCCGCACGCCCCGTCGGCTCCCTGACACCCGCGCGACCCCGCCCGCTCGCCCGGCCTCCCGGTCCTACCGCCCGCTGCCCGATACTCGCGAACGCCGCCACGCCCGCTCGCCTCGTCCACTGCGTCACAGGGCGACATCCCTCAGCAGCGCCCCGGCCCCCGTGCTGCCCGCCGCGAACCCCGGACAGTGCGCCCTCCCTTGGCGGCGCCTACGTTCGGTGAAGTCAAGCCAGCGGGCCTCTCCTGGCTCCCCTCCCCCGGGCGTTAATATAGAATTCTGGCTTTCCTCCTTACGTGGAGGAGCCATGCACTGCTAATGTATAATCTCTTGTTTTTGATAATTTCGCATAATGTAGTTCATGACTACAATGTTTCTTACTCTGGTTTTATTGTGAAGATGTCGGATAATTAAGACGATGGGTGATCATGATGGTGACACCCAGAGCTAGAAGGCCACAAGGAGTTCAATATGCCACATAACTAGAGTTACAGAGTGGCCTTGCGGAGGCAGCTTGGGCATGTTAACAAGGGATTGCATTGGAATTATTTCTGATTAAGTATTAGCTCTGGATTACCATTGTTGTTGGTGTTAGTCCAGCTGTACTGGTACCATAACTACACTATCTGGGTTGACACTTCAGTTGAATTCTGGATTTATTCTTTTGGTCTGGTTCTCTCCTTATGATTGTCTTCTACTGTATGACCTGGTATATCATACTTCAAAACATGTTGGGCCTGTTTTTCTGCGATACTCAGTGAGGAACATGTGCAGGTGTGGGACTTGATAAAGCTTGGAGATTATCTTAGTGCAAGGGATGATGTCGATCCCTCTAGGATAGGGATTATTGGTGAATCACTCGGAGGTATTATAGATCATGATTGCATCATGATACTGAATTAATACAGACTTCACTTTTAGAAAATTTATCCTGTTCATTTTGAGCTGAATACAGGAACGCATGCATGCATGGTTTGCTTCTTTTGTGGATACACGATACAGTGTTGTTGTTCCAATAATTGGTGTTCAGGTACACACAACAGTAATTTATCCATATGGGTGCACATAGTTTTGTGATTTGTCCCATGTAAGTAAAGCAATGCTCTTTGTGGTGGCTACAGGGATTTCAATGGGCAATAGATAATGACATGTGGCAAGCTAGAGTTGATAGCATTAAGCATTTATTTGAAGGTTAGATGCCATGCATCCTCTTTAAGATTGGGCACACACCATTGAAAAATATAGATCACAGCTGAAATATATTGTATCAGTTCAGAACATTTACATGTAAGTATTTGTGTCGTTTTGTCTTTCCTGTAGAAGCAAGAATTGATTCAGGGAAGAGTGAAATAGATGCAGAGGTTGTGAAAAAGGTGACTATCTGATTTATTTGACATTTATTTCTGATTGTTCCATTGTAACTGTTTCACGATCGTGTATTGACATATTTTTATCAGGTTTGGGACAAGATAGCACCTGCTACGGCTTCACAGTTTGATGCTCCCTACTCAGTTCCTCTGATTGCACCACGTCCACTCCTCCTCCTAAATGGTAAAACCAATCATATTTCTTATTGAGTGCTTCTGGTTCGTCCAATAGTTTGCATGACCCAATATATTCAAAAGTCTCACACTTCTCTTCTATGAGTTCAAGGAGCACTTGTCAGGGCTGGGCTTCTAGTCTTCATTTTTTTTATGATTTTATGGTTGAGCCAGAACTATTTTTAACCCTTCTTTTAAAAATTAATGTTAATTGAGCATTTTTCATGCTGCTGGAGCTTCATTTATCGATTACCATGCAGGTGCGGACGACCCTCGTTGCCCTGTCCTTGGTCTACAAGAACTTGCCTCCAAAGCTGTCGAGGCTTATGCAGAAGCTGGTTCTGCGGATAAGTTCAAGGTAACATTCAATCTGCTCCCTCTGATCCAAATTAATTCACGCTCCTCTAGTACAACTTTGTCTTTTGACATGCAATATGTTTACTTTTCATCATGAGGTGTGGTTCTATGTTTTCCCGGACTTTTTTTTGCATTGAATCCAAAGCAATTGACAGTGGTTGCCGCACCTATAATTGTTCTTTCCGTTTTTAGAACAAATCACATCTAAGATGTTGAAAACAAAGAAACTAAAACTCATGGTCCATTTTCAAGTGAGCATGTCATTGGCCTTCATAATTAGCTAGCTGCTTCTTCTCTTTCACCATACATTGTTGCTGCATCGAGTGACAACTTATAAAATGAGTATGTGCTAGCTAGGGACCTGAACTTAACTGAAACTATAGATTGAGCCACAACTTATATCAATAGTGGAAGATTTTAGTACATGTACTTGTGCTTATGCTTTAGACATTTACACTTGTAAAACTGTTTTGATCCCCCAGTTACATGCTTGCTAACACAGTATCACTCCAGTCCGGCGATAGTTCTTTTTAACAATGGGGCTGAAATAATTGTATGACGTATGTTATGTTGGAGTCATTAACTAGAACTATATGTTTTTTATTTCTTTGTTGCAGGGTCCAAAAACTAGCTCGACTGGATTCTAGATCGCGGACAATTTATCACTTAATTAGGATTGCTAAATTACATTTGAGATTCATTTGATGGATATTTGCTATGATAATTACGAATTTTATGAATCTACATATTATACATATGGTTTTGAATATTGTAATTGAATGCTTGTATTTTTTTAGGTCACAATAGGCTATTGCCACAACCCACTTTTGGTTGCCACATGTTAGCACCACGAAAATTTAAATTGTCGCAATAGTTTCTCGCTACAAACATTTCACCTGTTGTGATACATATTTATCACCGCCAAAACTAGTATGTTGCAATTCTCTGTCACGACGACTGGAATATTTGTTGCCATAACTTAATGCCACAAGTGTAGCGGTTCGTGGCAATATGCCTAATGCCACAAAAACAAGGATTGTTGCCATAGTTTATTGCCATAATTGGCTATTGCCACATAACAATATGCACCACGAAATGAGAGTCGTTGGCATAGGTTGTTGCCACAAATGTCTATTGCCACGAGCTATCAGTCGCCATGATTCATTACATGTCGCACTAAAGCTATCTCCACAAAGCAAATTGTGGCATCAGACGAGTGTTGCCACGGGAAAACATGTGGCGACTTCCCACATGGCTGTTGCAATAGCACAATTTATTGCCACAGTTGCTTTTTTGTGGCAATAACCTATTACCATGCGTCCAGTCGCAACGGCTGCCAACGAATGTTGTTTCATGGCAATAGGTATTTATCGCCACAAATCGACATGTATTGCGACGAAGAATTTTGTTGCAATAGACCCTAATCCTTGTAGTGGACCACCTGCCGTCAAAATTATCGTTGTTCTTCTCCTCTCTCCTCCTAATGATATTAAAGTCACCCCCAACTAACATTGGAAGCTGCTCAGACCCACAGATTCAAACAAGGTCCGCCAAAAACTCCGGTTTTAGCTCAGGTTGTGCGGCACCATATACCGCCACCAAAGCCCAGTTGAAACCATCAGTTTTAGACCTAACTCGAAACTTGACCGCAAAGTCACCCATCACTACGCTGCGGACTTCTAGCGAGTCACATCTCACACCAAGCAAGATCCCTCCCGATCTTCCTCGCGGAGGAAGGCAATGCCAATCAAAATCAACACCGCCCACAAGAGAGGCAAGAAACTGGGGCGCAAAGTTCCCACGACCCATTTTTGAGAGAGTAATAAAATCTAAACGATGCTCTAAAGATGCCTCAGCAAGAAACCTTCTTTCAGCCAAGTCTTTGAGACCTCTGCTATTCCAAAAGATTCCTTTCATCTTTCATCATGAATTTTTTTGGTAGTCCGAATCCTAGCACTCCGACGAACCGCAGAAGTGGGATAAATCTTCCGCTTCCACGGGCGTTTGGGTCTACTTGGATCCTCCATCCGGTCCTCATAACCGGGCACAGTGGGGCTAGCGATATCCGCCTCTAGGGTTGCATCCTCTTCCTCGGAGTGAGGATAAGAAGGTGTAAGATCCGCACAAAGATTATCAAGCACTCTAACCCCTAACTCATCAATCTCTGCATCGTTCATGGGTTTTACCGTAGCTAGGTTTCGAATAGTCTCTAATGCACGTTCCGCCTCCAAATCTAGGAGATCATTGACCGAATTAGATATCTCTCTATCATTACTCCCCAGTGAAACTCCTAGTTGGTTTGCATTATGAATAATCTCCTCATCTGAATAATGTAAAATTGAATTAGATACATTAACAGACATACCTGTAGTGACTTCAATGTCACGAAGCTTGGCCGCCCGCATAGCGCACCTCTGCTGCATGTCGTCAACCTCCGGGAGATCCTGGAGCCGGCGACTCATCCGCCGGCCCTCAGAAACTGGATCTGAAATCCCTCTGAATGCGATCACGTCCTGGCGAGAGGGCCTACAGACATCAAGGCCTCCTGCCCTGACGGTAGGTCCCGCCGATATCTGCCCTGAAGTGGCTCCTTGGCGCTCAAGCGTGCCGGGGGAGAGGAGTTTGCGGGCCGCCTGCCCGAACTCCCCACCCGTCCTGACCCTCTGGCTGGGGGGCGTCATAGGCGCCCCAGTCGGTGCGGCCACCAAGGCGGCCTGAGGAGAAGAAGGAGCCGCCGCCACCTGGCCATAGTCCCCTCCCAGAGGCTAAACCACCGCCGTCGGAGAGGCCTCGGTCAGGGTGGGCTCAAGCGCGCCGGGGGAGAGAAGTATGTGGGCCTCCTGCCCAAACTCCCCACCCATCCCGACCCTTTGGCTGGGCGTCCCGGTCTGTGCGGCCACCAAGGCGACCTAATGGGAGGAGGGAGCCGCATTGACCTGACCATAGCCCCCTCCCCAAGGCGCGGCCGAGTCTCCCCGAGAGCAAGCCACCTCCGTGACCAGGAGCACCGGCTCCTGAGCATGGGCAGAAAACAGTGGAGGGAGCGTATACTCCAGCTCATCATCGTCCTCCACCCGGTCACTCCAAAGTCTGGGAGGTGCAGAAGCTGGCTCAAACGACCCAAATCTCAGCGTGTTCATCGGCACTGAGGGGGAGGATGTTGTCTCGTGCACGGTTGTCTTAGCTGGCCTCGAACCGTTGGACATCTCACGTCTAGCATCAGCCCCGGGCGCCTCCTTGGCCGCAGACCCATCGTCTCCCTCGTGCATGTCTGTATCAGTCCCATTGATGACGTCAGCAAAAAGCGCGACATCCTCAAACTCAATCTCAAGTGGGAACATTTCGCCCCGATATGTCCACATAACCACATCAGGCACAAACTCTATATCCCGCACACTCACCAGCAAACGAGCCACCCCGTGAGCTCGGGTAAAGGCCATATCCACTCGCTCAGTCTTCCCTACCAAAATACCCAAGCTAGCAACAACCTCTGCATCCTGCATCGGCTTCGAGGGAGCTCTAGAGAAACGTAACCATACCCGAGTAAGAGGCTTGCCCTTTGGCTCAACCTTCTTCCACTCGTGGAACTCCAGAATACACTCTGTGCTAGGCACACGGCACAGCCTGAAACTCAAGAGTCTCTGCAAGTCCTGAACAGATGGGAAGTCAACCTTATACATATTGCCCTCAATACTGACAAGCTCCCACTGGTAGTCACCTGGAACTAGCTCCTTAAGCCTCTGCACAATCTGAGACTCGAATACATCACATTTGGTCACTTTTACAATTCCAGTAGTCATGCATGGAGTCTCCTCTGGGATCTCACGCGCACTAGGGGACTCAAAGAACATCAGCTCAGCACAATACACACCATAAATAGAGATAGTGGGCATCCGATCACGCAAGATAGGACACTCCCCCGTACCATGTGCCGGCTTGCCGCAAGTATCACAAAGCTCAGTTACGCAATCCGCAATAAAGTGGCCCTTCCCACCACAACGATAGCAAACCATCTTCTCCTTCTTGCGAGCCCATTTGGATGCTTTATCTGACTCTGCTTTGTCTGTATTATCAACCGACCCCGACGCTTTGGCAACAACCGTTGCCAGCTCTGTGACCACCTCCTGGCGTGATCTGACAAATCTGCCGTGTGAGCATGATTGGGCGTCTCAGTGGTGTCCGTCTGCTCAACGAGAGCCGGCGGAGGAGGATGACGTTGCCGGTACCGGCCACCTCGGCCACCTCGACCACGATGACCATGGTAGCCAGCATGCTGCAGGTGGTTAGGACCTGATGCCCCTTCAACAAAGCCTCCCGGGGGGCCATAAAAAGGTCTGTCCGCTGATCCATCGCTTTGCCAAGCATGCCCACGTCCACCACCTGTGGACGATGAACCTTGGTGTATACCTTCACCATAAACATCATGTCCGTCATCACCCCATTGACCCCGCGGCGGTCCGTTTGCTCCACCGTTGGCTGGTCCCCGGGGCACACCCGCTCCTCCAGTTCCCGACTGAGGCGGTGGTACCTGAGCATGCACTGAGCCAGGCCGTTTCTGCGGCGGCCGCGTAACGAGGTGCGGCGGTGGAGCAGCACCTACAGCCGGTGTAGGCGGCGGCCTCGGACATTATGTTGGTGAATTTTCTTTTGTACGAAAGGCTCGACTTATACTACTTGACTCATATACCCTGGAGTGATACATGGCATATCACCAAAGGCGTGATCATGCTCAGGAAGAAATTGATGTGAAGGTACTCAATGACCAAGAGGAAGCAGACATGGACATTCAACATGCTGAATTTTTGGCCTCGACAGTTTCTGCGGATGGATATGCTGAGAAGATAGACTTGAAACCGAGGACGGTTTCGTTTCAAGGGGGAGAGAATGATGTGGACAACACTAGTTCTATTCGTACCGTCGACAACCATGACATGCAAGACGTTGGTCTGCTTCAAATTAAGGCAGTTTCGCTCGTCACTGTTTGCGATAACGTGAGGCGTCTTGATAAGGAGAAAATGAAGGTTGAATTAGAATCAATGCTGCTGTGCCAAAATACACAATGCATGCTTGGATATTAGAAAAAGAAAAAAAATAATTCCAACACATACACGTTCGATCAAGGGATGCGTCAACTAAGTTGTTTCTTTTGGTTGCCACGTCCACATCAAGAGTATACATGGACAAGATACCTTTTGATTGAGACTAACAGAAGAATCCTAATTAGTTACTACTTCTCATGATCAAGGCCATCGGAGATTTATGTGTACGTGAGCTGGTTTAAATGGTGGGATTTGCTCTCCTTGAGAAACATTGGATGGGGGCTGCCAGGAAATTATGTTTAATTACTTTAAGTAATTAAATTTTAATGATTACATGCTAAGTTAAAGCTTGTGATCAGATTTACTTCCTTAGGTGTAGGTCGAGAGTTAGAGATAAAGAAGTTTTTGTTTGGTCGACTTATTAGGCAAGTTTAAGTCGGCTAGCTGTACTGTTATATATAGTCATGGCACCCTCTTTGTAAAAGTAGGTTATATTTTGGAGTTTAGACAGCGTCGTGTATCGATCAGGAAGCGGCCGTCTTCGAGTGTCGCTGTTATTTATCTTGTATAAATTGTCAGTCTGGAAGTTACACTTGGCTCGAGGTCTGTCGTTTCCGACGGGTTGCGTGCTGGTTACGTCTACTTCGGCGGGAGGTTCTTTGTGTGTCGAGGGATTGTCCGTTAGTTGTCGTTACCCCATCTTCCGATTACATGTACTGCTCACGTAATTGGGAGATTTTATCATCTGAATTCAGAGGAGTACATTGTATCATGAAAGATCGGGCCAAATCAGTAGCACGACGAGGTTGTGCTTTCATCAGTTGGTATTTGGAGCAAAGGTTGTCCACGGTAAAATTGTTTTCTTCCACTTACAAGTGATATTTTTATTTATCATAAGGAAAGATTGTAGTTCGCAAAAGGTGATGGCGATGGAGAAGGATCCATTGCGTGCCTTGCCTTGGTACCAATGCTTTGTGCGTGTGCGTGTCGGACCAGCTAGTTGTGCCATGTTAATGAATTTCTATTTCAGTATGAATTTGGTGAGTAAGACTGTAGTTGATGCTTGGAACTTGCCGTTGATTGAAGTTGGTGGACGGACAAGTTTTATCAAGATCATGCATCGCGTCGAAGTAGTTTCCCTTTATGCGGATATGGTGATCTAGTCGTGTATGATGTGATTCCTATGCATATGCATGTGTGTTCTATACTGTTGAGAAAACCCTCGACGGACAGGAGACAATTAACTTATCATTATGATGATGAATTTTCTTTTGTACGAAAGGCTCGACTTATACTACTTAACTCGTATACCCTGGAACAATATATGGCAGATCGCCAAAGGCGTGATCATGCTCGGGAAGCAATTGATGTGAAAGTACTCAATGACCAAGAGGAAGCAGACGTGGACATTCAATATGCTGAATTTTTGGCCTCGATAGTTTCTGCGGATGCATATGCTGAGAAGATAGACATGAAATCGAGGACGGTTTCATTTCAAGGGGGAGAGGATGATATGGACAACACTAGTTCTATTTGTACTGTCGACAACCATGACTTATAAGACGTTGGCCTGGTTCAAGTTAACGCAGTTTCGCTCGTGATAACGTGAGGCGTCTTGATTAGGAGAAAATGAAGGTTGAATTAGAATCAAAATTTGCTGCTGTGGCAAAATACACAATGCATGCTTGGATATTAGAAAAAGAAATAAAATAATTCCAACACATACACATTTGATCAAGGCATGCGTCAAGTAGGTTGTTTTTTTTGAGGAAAAGGAAATCTCATTAAAACCCTTAAGCTGGGTTACATCAGAGTCAATTACATGCATCAAACCCTGTGGAACATCAACTAGAATACAAAAATCACCATTCACTCTAGCAAAGGCAGCTAGCTCATGTGCGGCCACATTGCATTCTCTGTAGATTTTGGATACTGTGCATGATTTAAACTCTCTGAACATTTCCTTCACTTTCACATAGCAGGCCCACCAACTAGCTCTATTAGTGTTGCAATCATTCACAGCAGTTACTACAGCAGAACAATCTGATTCAAAAATCACATTGTTCAAAGCTAATCTGTGTGCCTGGGTGAGGCCAAACAACAAGGCCTGAGCTTCAGCTTCCTCAGCTTCAGTACATCCATGAAAGCAGCAGCCTGCTGAGAAGACCACCGCACCCGAACTATCTCTGCCAATAGCTCCGAGCGCAGCTAAACCAGAAGCTGGGATGAAAGAAGCATCGACGTTAACTTTTATGTGATTTCCAGAAGGCTTTGCCCATCTAATAGCATGGCGAGGATGACTCGTATGCTGCATTCGAATTTCATGCATTTTATGCTTCCCTTTGGCATCATTTGCAATCAGATTTGGGGCTGATAAACACTCCCAATAGCTTTTCAAGAAACTCACTGAATCCCAAACAGTAGCCTTGCCTTTGTTATGAATTACGTCATCTCTTAGGTGCCATGCCCTCCACAGCACAAGCATACACTTCTCCTTCATCTCGCCAGGGCATAAGCTCAAGTTTTGCAATAGCCAGTCAGGGGAGAAAAGCAAGAGCGACTTAACTTCAGGTAGTTTCCAAATTTTACACATTTCCTCTCAAAGTGCTCTCTGTTTTGTGCATGTTACAGTAGCATGGTGAGCATTTTCAACAGCACTTCCACAAATATTGCAGGTACCATCCAGCTCAAGTGTCCTCTTATGCTTATTTTCCTTTGGTTGTTTCTTTTGGTTGTGACGTCCACAACAAGAGTATACATGGACATGATACTTTTTGATTGAGACTAACGGAAGAATCCTTATTGGTTACTACTTCTCATTATCAAGGCCGCCGGAGATTTATGTGTACGTGAGCAGGTTTAAATGGTGGGATTTGCTGCCCTTGAGAAATATTGGATCGGGGCGGCCAGCCAGGAAATCGTGTTTAATTACTTTAAGTATTTAAATTCTAATGATTACTTGCTAAGTTAAAGCTTGGGATCAGATTTACTTCCTTAGGTGTTGGTCGAGACTTAGAGATAAAGAAGTTTTTGTTTGGTCGGCTTATTAGGCAAGTTTGAATCGGCTAGCTATACTGGTATATATAGTCATGGTACCCTCTTTGTAAAAGCATGTTATATTTTGGAATTTGGACAACGTCGTGTTCGATCATGAAGCGGCTGTCTTCGGGTGCCACTGTTATTTATTTTGTAGAAATTTTCTGTGTGAAAGTTACACTTCGCTCGAGGTGTGTCGTTTCCGACGGGTTGCGTGCTGGTTACGTCTACTTCGACGGCAGGTTCTTCATGCATCGAGGGATTGTCCATTGGTTGTCGTTGCCCCATCTTCAGATTATGTGTACTGCTCGTGTAATTGGGGGATTTTATCAACTGAATTCAGAGGAGTTCATCGTACCGTGAAAGATAAGGCCAAATCAGTAGCACGACGAGGTTATGCTTTCATCAGTCACTATTTAGAGCAAAGGTTGTTCACGGTAAAATTGTTTTTTCCAGTTACCATTGGTATTTTTGGCCTCGGCAGTTTATGTAGATGCATATGCTGGGGAGATAGACTTGAAACCGAGGACGGTTTCGTTTCAAGGGGGAGAGGATGATATGGCCAACACTAGTTCTATTTGTACCGTCCACCACCATAACGTACACGAGGTTGGTCTGGTTTAAGTTGAGGCAGTTTCGCTCGTAACTGTTTGTGATAACGTGAGATGTTTTGATCAGGAGAAAATGAAGGTTGAATTAGAACCACAATTTTCTTCAGTATCAAAATACACAATGCATGCTTGGATATTAGAGAAGGAAGAAAATAATTCCAACACATACATGTTTCATCAAGGCATGCGTCAACTTGGTTGTATCTTCTGGTTGCCACGTACACAACAAGACTATACATGGATGTGATACCTTTTGATTGAGACTAACGGAAGTATCTTAGTCGGTTACTACTTCTTACGATCAAGGCCGCCGGAGATATATGTATACGTGAGCAGGTTTAAATGGTGGCATTTGCTGTCCTTGAGAAACATTGGATGGGGCTGCCAGGAAATTGTGTTTAATTACTTTAAGTATATAAATTGTAACTAGCAAAAGAGCCCGTGCGTTGCAACGGGAGAGAAAACATAACACATGCTCTTAACTTAACAACCATCACTCAAGACCACAATAGGTCCATCTTCTTTATTTTTGCGAGGCATCATATTTGTGTTGCCGCTTATCCTTCTTCTCACCCTCGCCAGTGATGGCCTCGGTGTTCATATAAAACAACAAAAAAGTGTGTTGAATATGGTTAATCCTAAGGTGTCTCTCTCTCTCCCTCTCTCCCCCCTCTTCCTCTCTCTGTCCCTTTCTCTCTCTCGCTCGCTTTCTGTCACTCTCACGATGAGAAATCTGTTGTTTTCCCCTGCAACATTTTTCAGAGGTATGGACGTGTAGTTATCGATGTTTTCTTTTCCGTATATGATTATAGTTGGTTGTGTATTTGCAATCCGGATCGCCGCTGGTATGAGAAAAAAAACGACTCCTGCGCTATAAATTATAAGTTTGCTTCCATAACAATATTTTAAAAATATTTAACAGGTCAAATTAACATCATATTTAGATTCCACACATTTTTCTAATAAAATTTCATATATAATATGTTAAAATCGAAGTTACGGTTTAAAAGATACAGATAGTTTAGAAAATCATTTTGTTTGACTCAAATATATTTCAAAAAAATACTTAAAAATACTTAACAGGTAAAAATAATCTCATATTCATATTCTACATATTTTTCTAATCAAATTTCATATATAACATGTTTAAATCGGAGTTACAGTTTAAAAGATATGGATGATTTTAAAAAGCATTTGTTTGACTTAAATATGATCCACGGATGAATTATCTAAAACATCAGGGGGGTTTCGAAAAATGTAAAATAACGGTGCGGCTGTGACTTAAATCCGGACGGCGGGTTGATTTCAAGAAAAAAACAGGGATTTTTGTGTAAAATACGAAAATAATGATTCATTTTAACTTAAAACAGGACTGCGGGTTGAATTCTCTGAAATAGAGGGACTTTTCCGAAAAATGCCATGACGGACGAAAGAACCCAATTTACTTTATTATTAGGTAAAGATGATTACTTGCTAAGTTAAAGCTTGTGATCAGATTTACTTCCTTAAGTGTTGGTCGAGAGTTAGAGATAAACAAATTTTTGTTTGGTCTAACTTATTAGGCAAGTTCGAGTCGGCTAGTTGTACTGGTATATATAGTAATGGTAAGCTCTTTGTAGAAGGATGTTATATTTTTTTGAGTTTAGACAACGTCGTGTATCGACCATGAAGCGGTCGTCTTCGGGTGTCGCTCTTATTTATTTTGTATACATTTTCTGTGTGAAAGTTACACTTCGCTCGAGGTCTGTCGTTTCCGATGGGGTGCGTGCTTGTTACGTCTACTTCAACAGGAGGTTCTTCGTGTGTCGAGAGATTGTCCATTGATTTTCATTATCCCATCTTTTGGTTACCTGTACAACTCGGGTAATTGGGATATTTTACCAGCTGAATTCAGAGGAGGTCAATGTATCTTGAAAGATCGGGCCAAATCAGTAGCACGACGAGGTTGTGCTTTCATCAGTTGGTATTCAGAACAAAGGTTGTTCACGGTAAAGTTATTTTCTTCCAGTTACGATAGATATCTTTATTTATCATGAGGAAAGATTGTAGTTCGCAAATGGAGATGGCGATGGAGAAGGATCCATTGCGTGCCTTGCCTTGGTACCAATGCTTTATGCGTGTGCATGTCGGAGTTTTACCAAGATCATGCATCGCGTCGAAGTAGTTTCCCTTTATGTGGATATGATGATCTAGTTGTGTGTGATGTGCTTCCTGCATCTGCATGTGTGTTCTATACTGCTGGGAAAACCCTCGACGGACAGGAGACAATTAACTTATCATTATGATTGTGAATTTTCTTTTGTACGAAAGGGTCGACTTCCCTCGAGGTCTGTCGTTTCTCATGAGTTGCGTGCTGGTTACGTCTACTTGGGCGGGAGGTTCTTGTGTCAAGGGATTGTCCATTGGTTCTCGTTACCCCATCTTCGAGTTATGTGCACTGCTCGCGTAATTGGGAGATTTTATCAGCTGAATTCGGAGGAGTTCATTGTATCGTGAAAGATCGGGCCAAATTAGTAGCACGATGAGGTTGTGCTTTCATTAGATGGGGACCAGAGGAGACTTTGGTCGGCTGGTTCAGCCCAACATCTGCGGCGGCTCTCGATGTCATTACCCTTCTTGTAGGCGAAGCCGAGGTCCCTCCTATCCAGCTCCGACCACCTCCCGGAGAGGCCAAAATTCGTCTTGGATTGGGCACCGGCGGCCTGCACGTCGTATCGCTCCATGAGGGCGCCATCTTGGGAGGCTTGGGTGTTCGGGGGAGAGTTGCTATGGGTGGTGGAACATGCATGGCAAGGGCTCCATCGGCAACGATGGTGTGGAGGTTGGCAGGTGAAGCGGCGTCGGATATACCGCGTCTACGATAGTGGATCTTGGCGGCATGGTGCAGCCGAGTCTCAGCGACATATGCGTCTGAATGGACGAGCGCAAGGCGGTAGCGTTGTTCGTCGCCGTGGTGGCAACGACAGATGGCCGGCCTGGTAAGGATGATGCACAATCTCTTTTCTGGACATGGGTCAGCGGTTCGATGGTGGTGGCGGCTTCTAAAACATGTGTGTGTGGTGTACGCGTTAGATTTGCTGCACCGAGTGTAGGCTCCTTATATGTCATGCGGGCAGATCGGTGGTGACCTCAGTTCTAAATGGTGGGAGAGAGGGCACTCCATATTGTCGAGTTGTTAGGTGTAAGTGGTGGCTTCGGATGACTTGATGTATATTCTTGTCAGATCTTTATTGAATAATTAATAAAGATGACTGTATGCACCGACTGATGGAGAGGCCGGGGATTTAAATCACCTTTCTGAGTAAAAAATGTCACTAATAGAAGGCAATTTTCGGGAACCTCCATAGGTTGGCGTGTGCTCCGCGTTCAGCTATCAGTGTTGGCCATCTTGACCTTTTTCACGGAATATTTTGGACTCAGACTGGCCATAGTGGGAGTAACTTCAAGAGTAACATCGATTCCAACTTAGCAAATTTGCCTATGTGACAACGAGTTAATATGTAGATGGGTAAATTGAGTAACTTAGCTAGTTACTGTAACATCACATATCCCAAGACAGTACGAGTCTATAACCTAATAAATGAAGCCTTGCACGACATCACACATATGCTACTACCCATTATAGAGGTACTACCTCCGTCCTAGTTTATTGGTCCCTATTGTATTCTTTGCCGAATTTTGACCATAAATTTAACAAACAAAAAAGTTCATGCATGTCATAAAAAATATATCATTAAGAACTATGTTCAGATACGAATCGAATGATATAATTTTTGTTTGACATGCACTAACATTTTGCCAGTCAAATCTTTGATCAAAATTTAGTACAAATTATTAAAGGAGCCAATAAACCAGGACAGAGGTAGTAGTAACATAGCCTAGAATAACGTGTATGTTATGGCTAGCCTCATTCATAGGAGCAGACTTTGCCATCCAGATCCAAGAAGGATGGTGCGCACGCCTATAAATACCTATCTACTCAAGCTAGGAGTTCGATCTAACACAACCATCATATCCATATCCAGCCCAACAAATGGCGCCTCTCAAGGTGACTGCTGCCTTCTGTGTCGTGCTGGTCCTGATGATCCAGCTACAGGTGCCAACGGTCGCGTAGGACATACCATGCGACGAGTGCGAGCCGGGATGCGGCTAGGCTTGCAATGCGCAGCGCCCCTACTTCTGCAACAGCTTTTGCAACATCTTTCCCACCCTGTGCAACTACTGCTTCCTCATCCAATCCGACTTGTGCGTGCCCGGGTGCACAAACCTCTGCAGGATCTACTGCGTGTGATCGACCATGCAGGAACACATCGACATGAGTGGACTCCAGAGTGTCGATGAGCATGCCTGCGTTGCCATTGTTGTATTTGCTGCTCTATGTGCAATAAGTCAATGCCGGTCAGGCTGCATGCATGTATTGCATTCGAGTGCCTTGACTTAGCATTTGATACTGTGTTTAATTTGCTACTATTCCCTTCACTACAGCATATTACATATTACTACGTTGTGCATCCAATGCATTAATATTGTACGCCCACCATTTGGTTATGAATAAGACTCGTTTGGAATATCACATATCTACCAAAGCAAAGTTCAGGTTGCACCTACTTGTGTATAGTTTATCTGCAAAGGTCAAATGTTCTCTTGTTTGGAAGAAACAAAAAGAATAATTTTTCATATAAGGATAACACGAATCTTGACACAAACCGAATGGTTTAGATAGAGGGTACGCTAGTATGAGGGTACTAAAAATCCACACTCGAAGTATTCCTATATGCATATCATATAATTATCGTTTCGACCAAGTGTTTGGTTGTATATGTAAATCGCGTAACTCCCACGATAACCCACGTAGCCCATTTAAAGATAAAGAAGAGAATTATTCTACGATCTTTACTTGTGTTGTAGGTAAGTTACCTTTTTAGTATATATGATTCCTATTAAATCTATTAGGCTATGTAATTGTTAGAGTACCTCTATGGATTCACTCCTCTCAAACATCAATTTGGGCTACAAGAATTTATACAGGGGAATTGCTCATAGAAGTCCAAGAAACCAA
>NC_057803.1:604801045-604813599 GCF_018294505.1 Triticum aestivum
GGGGCGCCGCCAGTGACGTGATCCTACGCGGATTCCTTCTTCGTTGCTTCCTCCCCGATATACGAATGTTCCAAGGCCTCGCCGGCCCTTGGTAAAAGTGGCATGTACGAATGTTCCAAGGCCTCGTCGGCCCGTGATATGAAACGTCCGGACTTGTCAGCACCGGGTTCATAATAAAGTCTCAAAAATGTGTTTGGCCTCGTCGGTCGCGAACAAAACGGGTCCAGCCTCGTCGGTCAAGACATGAGATATCTCCGGCCTTGTTAGTCGTGGAACAGTGAAATGACCCCCTCGCCTTGTCGGCCAAGGAGAAGTATGTCTAGCCTCGCCGGCCTAGACTTGCGAGGGTTCCGACCTTATTGGTCACGGAAGAGATGGATCGTGTGATGAGACTTTGCAACGGGCGCCCAGCCGTGAGGGCCATGAACGAAGTATCAAGATTTACATGCCAGGCGTGTCATCATATTAAGTAGCCACGTTGTTCAAGAATCATGAAAACATGTTCAGATCTGAATATTTGATGTCCACCAGTTGCTAAATGAATTAGCCTGCCATACTGACTCTGCTATGTGCGCAAACAATTAGAGTGACTTCTATTACCCCAAATGGGTTGCAGTTTGTACAGCACACATACTGATTAATCTTTTATGAGCCTTTAAAATTTTAGGCCGAAACTATGAGTGGTTTAGCCGTGAGAAATTAAAAAGTGTTGTTTAGTCTATAATCTCCGCCTCGTACTATTTCGCTGACTTGTTAATTTCTGCCATTTACATCAAACTTTGCACAAGGTATACCATGCATGTCAACTGCATGCTGTTATCAATTTTCCAAGGTCAAACTTGCTTATACTCAGACTGCACCATCTACTAGTGGTGTAGAGCACTTGCATTCACACAGATGTTTCTTCCATAATAGTACTTGCTTGTGACTTGTACCATTGGATGCATGGGCGCATGGCCATATTAACGTGTGGCCACTGCTGATGAAAGGCTCATCCATGATGGACCGTATGCGCATGAGCACCCTGGCGGCCGTACATGTACGGCAGCCTGCTTGTGGCGTTGCGTCCGTGCTCATGTTTGTCTTGGCCTAGCAGCATGTCTATGTATATGTGTGTCCTCTGGTCGGGCCATTGTATACTTCATCCATCCTTTAAAAAGTGTACTTTCAACTTTATTAGAAAATCAAACTATCTCAAACTTAGACACGTTCGGATAGGAGTTTGTGCGTTGTTATGGGCAATTTGGAACTGCAGAAATGATTTGGCTTTTAACAGAACAACAACTATTCATTTTTGTAGGTTTTATTCCGAGCTACTGCGCTGATCCGTATGTGGTCCTTACTCACTCCGACGGAGGCCAGGGAGCGTTTGGTTACTGGATCTGTCCGGTGGAAGATGGTAGCGCGGGATATCTTTAACCGGTTTGGATGGCGGTCATGTAATAGGACAGGCGATTAGTTTACCTATCTTTGTTATGCCAGCCGGTTGTGGCTTTTGGGACTTTTGTTTTTGGCATTGTGGCTCTTGGTGAGCTAGCCATTTATTTGTTTCCAGACTTTCAGACCTTATTGAACATCCTTTTTTATATATAATTGTGGCTGTATGCATCGTTCTGATGCAGAGGCCGGGGAGTCCCCCCTTTTCGAAAAAAAATTCTCAAACTTTGACCGAATTTGTGCAAAAATATATCAGTATTTGTGAAACCAAATAGGTATATAATGAAAATATATTTTATCATGAATCTAATGATACTAACTTGATGACATAAATTTTGATGTATTGTTGTATAAATACAGTCAAACATGAAAATGTTTGACTTTCTAAAAAAGTTGGAAGTACACTCTTCAAAGGACGGAGGGAGTATACTGGCCTGTACTAATTTTGGTCACACAACACCTACACCTGTATTTAGCTCACTGTAAATTGATCAATTCTAGCTCGTAGACGTGCCTGTGTACAATAACCATGAATCATGAATACACCTGTACCTGTGTATAATAATCATGAATGTTGAATCTCGCCTTAATTTCCTAAGGTTGCATGGAGACGTGCAGCTAATCGGAAATCGACGCCTCGTTGTCGATGGAAACGCCTCCTCCACTGAAGCATCATCGGAAATCTTAAAAAATAAGTCCAAAAATAATGTGAGTATCAGAACTTAGCTTGGTGGGTTTGGGATACCACTGTCCCTCTAACCATCCAACCACAAGTTGGTGCGCCGAAGCCTTGCTAAAGGCATGTAGGCATGGAGAAGATTTTCCTCTGATTCTAAGAAAATAGTTAGAAAAAACATTATGAAAATACTTCCCATACTCATAGATACTTCGGTGCGACAAAATCTCGTCAGATACCCAGCTGAAGAAGGTGCTGACGACGTAGCCATTGGCAATACCATAGTGGTTAGAACCGACGTAGTATTCATGGTTGGCATAGCCTTGTGTAAAGACAGCAGTGACAACAATAACGCCCAACCTTCCTTCAAAATGTTCTTGATTGGAAGATGAAATCAAATGGCCAGCTCCCTGGCGTCGGTGCTAAAACTAACAATTCTCGAGTAGGGGGTCTCGAACTGGTAGCGTCGGCATGATGGTAACAGGAGGAAACATGGACACAATTTTACTCAGGTTTGGGCCCTCTCTCACATGTAATACCCTACTCCTGCTCTTTAATATTTTGTGGATGGGGTGCAAAGTGGAGAGAGATCTACCTCGAAGTTATACGAATGTGTTCTAATCTCTAAAAACCTTTCCTCTACAGACTAAACCCCTCGGCTTATATAGGCACCGTGTGTATCTAAGTTTTACATATGGCCGGTTACAATCTAGGGATAACATGCCGAACAATTAAACACGCCTTGAAGTGTATTCCATATTTAGTATGCCGAGAGTCAGGGCATATATGGCCTCCGTGGTGTGCACCCTTTAATTCAAGACACCATCAGTAGCCCCTAAACATGTCTTCAAGTGGAGGACCCAGACTTCTATCTTCAAAACAACTTCAATCTTATAGTCATCGGTTTCGTAGGTGAGTTCTATCTTCCACATCGGCTCCTTAATTCGAGGACATCTCAATCCAAGCCTTTTTTATGTTCTTCATAATCAATCTTCTCTTCAAAAAGCACCAGGCAAAATGTGTAGATCGCCTACTCCATCAAATAAGTGGTATTTTTAACAAAGCCCTCATCTGAGTAGTTTTTGCTTTTACTGACCCGACACTAGTAGAAAACGGGCCATCAGTCCCGGCTCCAGAGGCCCTTTAGTCCCGGTTCTGTAACCAGGACAAAACGATCGGGACTAAAACCCAGAACTTTTAGTCCCGGTTGGCTTACGAATCGGGACTAAAGGGGCTCCACATGGCTGCTGTGGGGTGCCCACGCAGGAGGACCTTTAGTCCCGGTTGGTAAACCGGGACTAAAAGGTCGCCACACGTCAGCAACCCCTAGGCGCTAGGGTTTTTTTTGAAGGGGGTGGGTGTTTAGGGGTTTTGGATGGTTTAGGGGTTTCATATTGTGTTAGCTAGCTACTACATATATATAAAGAGAAGTGACCGCTCTTTCTCCGTGCTTGGTGGACGCTAGCTAGTACATATAGAGAGAATTCAATGGTATAGTAAGCAAATGAAGGAAACCATTAATTACGCAAGATCGTCATGAACATATATAGAGAGAAGTGACCCCTCTTTCTCCGTGCTTAGTCGAACAACAAGTTTACATATATCTATCCGACGCTACTACATATATACAATATAACATCCCTTACATCATCAAGCACCAAACTGTTGGGTTTCGTAGTAATTTCAAAAAAAATTCCTACGGACACGCAAGATCATGGTGATGCATAGCAACGAGAGGGGAGAGTGTTGTCTACGTACCCACGCAGACCGACTGCGGAAGCGTTGACACAACGTAGAGGAAGTAGTCGTACGTCTTCACGATCCAACCGATCAAGCACCGAAACTACGGCACCTCCGAGTTCGAGCACACGTTCAGCTCGATACGATCCCCGGACTCCGATCCAGCAAAGTGTCGGGGAAGAGTTCCGTCAGCACGACGGCGTGGTGACCATCTTGATGCACTACAGCAGCAGGGCTTCGCCTAAACTCCGCTACAGTATATAAAGGAGCCAAGGGGGAGGGGGGCGCCGGCCAGGAGGAGGGCGCAGGAGGAGTCCTACTCCTTCCGGGAGTAGGACTCCCCCCCCCCCCCAATCCTAGTTGGACTAGGATTCCCCGAGGGGGAAAGAGGGAGAGGGGGGCCGGCCACCTCTCCTAGTCCTAATAGGACTAGGGGAGGGGGGAGGTGCGCAGCCACCTTGGGTTGCCCCTTTCTCCTTTCCACTAAAGCCCATTAAGGCCCATATGGCTCCCGGGGGGTTCCGGTAACCTCCCGGTACTCCGGTAAAATCCCGATTTCACCCGGAACACTTCCAATATCCAAATATAGGCTTCCAATATATCAATCTTTACGTCTCGACCATTTCGAGACTCCTCGTCATGTCCGTGATCACATCCGGGACCCCAAACAACCTTCGGTACATCAAAATGCATGAACTCATAATATAACTGTCATCGTAACCTTAAGCGTGCGGACCCTACGGGTTCGAGAACAATGTAGACATGACCGAGACACGTCTCCGGTCAATAACCAATAGCGGGACCTGGATGCCCATATTGGCTCCTACATATTCTACGAAGATCTTTATCGGTCAGACCGCATAACTACATACGTTGTTCCCTTTGTCATCGGTATGTTACTTGCCCGAGATTCAATCGTCGGTATCCAATACCTAGTTCAATCTCGTTACCGGCAAGTCTCTTTACTCGTTCCGTAATACATCATCTCACAACTAACATATTAGTTGTAATGCTTGCAAGGCTTATGTGATGTACATTACCGAGAGGGCCCAGAGATACCTCTCCGACAATCGAAGTGACAAATCCTAATCTCAAAATACGCCAACCCAACATCTATCTTTGGAGACACCTGTAGAGCTCCTTTATAATCACCCATTTACATTGTGACGTTTGGTAGCACCCAAAGTGTTCCTCCGGTAAACGGGAGTTGCATAATCTCATAGTCATAGGAACATGTATAAGTCATGAAGAAAGCAATAGCAACATACTAAACGATCGGGTGCTAAGCTAATGGAATGGGTCATGTCAATCAGATCATTCAACTAATGATGTGATCCCGTTAATCAAATAACAACTCTTTGTCAATGGTTAGGAAACATAACCATCTTTGATTAACGAGCTAGTCAAGTAGAGGCATACTAGTGACACTCTATTTGTCTATGTATTCACACATGTATTATGTTTCCGGTTAATACAATTCTAGCATGAATAATAAACATTTATCATGATATAAGGAAATAAATAATAACTTTATTATTGCCTCTAGGGCATATTTCCTTCAGTCTCCCACTTGCACTAGAGTCAATAATCTAGATCACATCGCTATGTGATTAACACCAATAGTTCACATCTTTATGTGATTGGTTCACATCTCCATGTGACTAACACCTAAAGGGTTTACTAGATTCAATAATCTAGTTCACATCGCTATGTGATTAACACCCAAAGAGTGATCATGTTTTGCTTGTGAGAGAAATTTAGTCAACGGGCCTGCTATATTCAGATCCGTATGTATTTTGCAAAATTCTATGTCTACAATGCTCTAATCTAGCTAATTGCTCCCACTTTCAATATGTATCCAGATTGAGACTTAGAATCATCTAGATCAGTATCAAAAACTTGCATCGACGTAACCCTTTACGACGCACCTTTTTGTCACGTCCATAATCGAGAAACATATCCTTATTTCACTAAGGATAATTCTGACCGCTGTCTAGTGATCTACTCCTAGATCACTATTGTACTCCCTTGCCAAATCAGTGCAGGGTATACAATAGATCTGGTATACAGCATGACATACTTTATAGAACCTATGGCCAAGGCATAGGGAATGACTTTCATTCTCTTTCTATCTTCTGCCGTGGTCGGGCTTTGAGTCTTACTCAACTTCACACCTTGTAATATAGGCAAGAACTCTTTCTTTGACTGCTCCATTTTGAACTACTTCAAAATCTTGTCAAGGTATGTACTCATTGAAAAAACTTATCAAGCGTCTTGATCTATCTCTATAGATCTTGGAGCTAAATATGTAAGCAGCTTCACTGAAGTCTTTCTTTGAAAAACTCCTTTCAAACACTCCATTATGCTTTACAGAATAATTCTACATTATCTCCGATCAACAATATGTCATTCACATATACTTATCAGAAATGCTGTAGTGCTCGCACTCACTTTCTTGTAAATACAGGCTTCATCGCAAGTCTGTATAAAACTATATGCTTTGATCATCTCATCAAAGCGTATATTCCATCTCCGAGATGCTTGCACCAGTCCACAGATGGATCGCTGGAGCTTGCACATTTTGTTAGCACCTTTCGGTTTGACAAAACCTTCTGGTTGCATCATATACAACTCTTCTTTAATAAATCCATTAAGGAAGGCAGTTTTGTTTATCCATTTGCCAGATTTCATAAAACGCGGCAATTACTAACATGATCCAGACAGACTCAAGCATAGATATGAGTGAGAAGCTCTCATCGTAGTCAACACCTTGAACTTGTCGAAAACCTTTTGCGACAATTCTAGCTTTGTAGACAGTAACATTACCATCAGCGTCAGTCTTCTTCTTGAAGATCCATTTATTCTCAATTGCTTGCCGATCATCGGGCAAGTCAACCAAAGTACATATTTGTTCTCATACATGGATCCCATCTCAGATTTCATGGCCTCAAACCATTTCGCGGAATCTGGGCTCATCATCGCTTCCTCATAGTTCGTAGGTTCGTCATGGTCAAGTAACATGACCTCTAGAACAGGATTACCGTACCACTCTGGTGCGGATCTCACTCTGGTTTACCTACGAGATTCGGTAGTAACTTGATCTGAAGTTACATGATCATCATCATTAGCTTCCTCACTAATTGGTGTAGTAGTCACAAGAACGGATTTTTGTGATGAACTACTTTCCAATAAGGGAGAAGGTATAATTACCTTATCAAGTTTTCTACTTTCCTTTCACTCACTTCTTTCGAGAGAAACTCCTTCTCTAGAAAGGATCCATTCTTAGCAACGAATGTCTTGCCTTCGGATCTGTGATAGAAGGTGTACCCAACATTCTCCTTTGGGTATCCTATGAAGACATATTTCTCCGATTTGGGTTTGAGCTTATCAGGATGAAACCTTTTTCACATAAGCACCACAACCCAAAACTTTAAGAAACAACAACTTTGGTTTCTTGCCAAACCACAGTTCATAAGGCGTCGTCTCAACGGATTTAGATGGTGCCCTTTTAACGTGAATGCAGCTGTCTCTAATGCATAACCCCAAAATGATAGTGGTAGATCGGTAAGAGACATCATAGATTGCACTATATCCAATAAAGTACGGTTATGACGTTCGGACACACCATTATGCTGTGGTGTTCCATGTGGCATGAGTTTGTGAAACTATTCCACATTGTTTTAACTGAAGACCAAACTCGTAACTCAAATACTCTTCTCTACGATTAGATCGTAGAAACTTTATTTTCTTGTTACGATGATTTTTCACTTCACTCTGAAATTCTTTGAACTTTTCAAATGTTTCAGACTTATGTTTCATCAAGTAGATATACTCATGTCTGCTCAAATCATCTGTGAAGATCAGAAAATAATGATACCTGTCGCGAGCCTCAATATTCATCGGACCACATACATCAGTATGTATGATTTTCCAACAAATCTGTTGCTCGCTCCATTGTTCCGAAGAACAAAGTCTTAGTCATCTTGCCCATGAGGCATGGTTCGCAAGCATCAACTGATTCATAATCAAGTGATTCCAAAAGCCCATCATCATGGAGTTTCTTCATGCGCTTTACACCGATATGACCTAAACGACAGTGCCACAAACAAGTTGCACTTTCATTATCAACTCTGCATCTTTTGGCTTCAACATTATGAATATGTGTATTACTACTATCGAGATTCAATAAGAATAGACCACTCTTCAAGGGTGCATGCCCATAAAAGATATTACTCATATAAATAGAACAACCATTATTCTCTGATTTAAATAAATAACCGTCTCGCATCAAATAAGATCCAGATATAATGTTCATGCTCAACGCTGGCACCAAATAACAATTATTTAGGTCTAATATTAATCCCGAAGGTAGATGTAGAGGTAGCGTGCCGACTGCGATCACATCGACTTTGGAACCGTTTCCCACGCGCATCGTCACCTCGTCCTTTGCCAGTGCCCGCTTATTCCGTAGTCCCTGTTTCGAGTTGCAAATATTAGCAACAGAACCAGTATCAAATACCCAGGTGCTACTGCGAGCTCTAGTAAGGTACACATCAATAACATGTATATCACATATACCTTTGTTCACCTTGCCATCCTTCTTATCCGCCAAATACTTGGGGTAGTTCTGCTTCCAGTGACCAGTCCCTTTGCAGTAGAATCACTTAGTCTCAGGCTTAGGACCAGATTTGGGCTTCTTCACTTGAGCAGCAACTTGCTTGCTGTTCTTTTTGAAGTTCCCCTTCTTCCCTCTGCCCTTTTCTTGAAACTAGTGGTCTTGTCAACCATCAACACTTGATGTTTTTCTTGATTTCTACCTTCGTTGATTTCAGCATCACGAAGAGCTTGGGAGTTGTTTCCGTTATCCCTTGCATATTATAGTTCATCACGAAGTTCTACTAACTTGGTGATGGTGACTAGAGAATTTTGTCAATCACTATCTTATCTGGAAGATTAACTCCCACTTGATTCAAGCGATTGTAGTACCCAGACAATCTGAGCACATGCTCACTAGTTGAGCGATTCTCCTCCATCTTTTAGCTATAGAACTTGTTGGAGACTTCATATCTCTCAACTTGGGTATTTGCTTGAAATATTAACTTCAACTCCTGGAACATCTCATATGGTCCATGACGTTCAAAACGTCTTTGAAGTCCCGATTCTAAGACGTTAAGCATGGTGCACTTAAACTATCAAGTAGTCATCATATTGAGCTAGCCAAACGTTCATAACGTCTGCATCTGCTCCTGCAATAGGTCTGTCACCTAGCGGTGCATCAAGGACATAATTCTTCTGTGTAGCAATGAGGATAAACCCCAGATCACGGATCCAATCTGCATCATTGCTACTAACATCTTTCAACACAATTTTCTCTAGGAACATATCAAAATAAACATATGAAAGCAACAACGCGTGCTATTGATCTATAACATAGATATGCTAATACTACCAGGACTAAGTTCATGATAAATTTAAGTTCAATTAATCAAATTACTTAAAGAACTCCCACTTAGATAGACATCCCTCTAATCCTCTAAGTGATCACGTGATCCAAATCAACTAAACCATAACCGATCATCACGTGAGATGGAGTAGTTTTCAGTGGTGAACATCATTATGTTGATCATATCTACTATATGATTCACGCTCGACCTTTCGGTCTCCGTGTTCCGAGGCCATATCTGCATATGCTAGGCTTGCCAAGTTTAACCTGAGTATTCTGCGTGTGCAAAACTGGCTTGTACCCGTTGTAGATGGACGTAGAGCTTATCACACCCGATCATCACGTGGTGTCTGGGCACGACGAACTTTGGCAACGGTGCATACTCAGGGAGAATACTTCTTGATAATTTAGTGAGAGATCATCTTATAATGCTACCGTCAATCAAAGCAAGATAAGATGCATAAAAGGATAAACATCACATGCAATCAATATAAGTGATATGATATGGCCATCATCATCTTGTGCTTGTGATCTCCATCTCCGAAGCACCGTCGTGATCACCATCGTCACCGGCGCGACACCTTGATCTCCATCGTAGCATCGTTGTCGTCTCGCCAATCTTATGCTTCCACGACTATCACTACCACTTAGTAATAAAGTAAAGCATTACATCGCGATTGCATTGCATACAATAAAATGACAACCATAAGGCTCCTGCCAGTTGCCGATAACTCGGTTACAAAACATGATCATCTCATACAATAAAATTCAGCATCATGCCTTGACCATATCACATCACAACATGCCCTGCAAAAACAAGTTAGACGTTCTCTACTTTGTTGTTGCAAGTTTTACGTGGCTGCTACGGGCTTAAGTAAGAACCAATCTCACCTACGCATCAAAACCACAACGATAGTTTGTCAAATAGACTCCGTTTTAACCTTCGCAAGGACCGGGCGTAGCCATACCACTACTAGGAAAAGGGCTATAGATGGAAATGACACTAATGGCGCACCAGACAAGTGGTGCGCCATTAGTATATACTAATGGCGCACCACCCTCTGATGCGCCATTAGTGTTGAAACTACTAATGGCGCACCCTGACCACGGTGCGCCATTAGTACCAATTTTTTTTTGAACTAGTGCGCCTGTCCAAACATACTAATGGCGCATCCCCTGGTGGTGTGCCATTACTAGTTGTAACTAGTAATGGCGCACCATCCAGGAGGTGCGCCACTAATGTTATTTTTTTTATTATTGCTTTTATTCCTTTTTTTGCAAAAGTTCTAATGGCGCACCGCCAGGGGGTGCGCCATTAGTAACCTGGATTACTAATGGCGCATTTGTTGCTGGTGCGCCATTAGTAAGTGGGCTGCAACAAGATATTTTGGACAGCCACTCCTCCCACACTCACTTTCTCCCCACTTCATTCTCTCCACCGCCTCCTCCTTGTCTCGGGTGCCTCCTCTTTTTCACCTCATTTCCACCATAGATTCATTCAAATTAAGTGGTTAAGTTACCTTGTTTTGCTAGGTAAGTAAGGGGGGAAGCTATATTTATGTTGTTCTCCCTACAAACAATGTGCACATGCACTTTTTATGGCCTAGCTAGATCTATGTATGTTCGTGGTGTTGCATATGTTTGTGGTGTTGCATATGTGTTTGTGTTTGGAGGTGTACTGGTATTTGAAATGCGATAGTTGCCAATATTTTGCCGGAATGTTGATTCATTTCCGTTTCGGCGAGAATTTTGGCATTAAGCATTCTTTTTAGTCCTATTTTTAGGGAAAGTCATGCCAAATTTTTTCTTGGTTCTAAAATATCGTTTTGCTCTACCCCGCAGGCGACCATGGTCCGCACGATGACCGAAGGCATCGTGAATAGGTTTTTAAGGTCCGCGAAGGCCGAGATGCTTCAAAAGAACGAGACGGAGATAAGATGTCCGTGTCGAAGATGCAAGCTGAATAGCCTTATTGCGGACCCGGATTCCGGGCAGGTGCGGGACCACCTGCTCTTGCGTGGTTTCATGGATGGCTATCGGTGGCAAGGTGATGATGATGACTACGAAGTCGTTCATGGGGGCCGGGCAAGAAATGAGGAAGGGCAGCAAGACAACCACCGCGGCTCGGGGGGGCGAGAAGACGAAGAATCCCCAGGAGATGATCACGACGGTGATGCTGTACACAGTCATCATGTAGAAGATGCAGGACATGATGATGATGCTGGCGGAGCAGACGACGTTGGACCATCGATGGGCTGGGTGCAGGACCCTCATATTCAAGAGCTGCTTCTCAAGCAGACGGATAACGCAAGAGCTGCCGCCGGAGAGAAAGCCAAGATGGATCAACTTGAGTTAGACGCGGTTACTCCGTTGTATGAAGGATGCAGGCCCGAGGATACCCGCCTGAAAGTAACGCTCATGGCTCTGGAGATGAAGGTAAAACACAAAATGACCGACGCATGCTTCGACGAGAACATGTCATTCTGGCACGAACGTCTTCCCAAGGGGAACAAGTGCCCGACCAGTTTGGAGGAGGCAAAGAAAATCGTGTGTCCTCTGGATTTACCGCACGTGAAATACCATGTGTGCATGAACAATTGCATCATTTATCGGGACGAGTACGCGGAGTCTACAATATGTCCGGTGTGCGGTGTCACTCGATACAAGAAGAGGAAGAAAGCTCCTCGAAAAGTGGTGTGGTACTTTCCGATCACTCCTCGTCTGCAGCGGTATTTCGCGGATCCTAAGGTAGCAAAGCTCCTGCGTTGGCACGCGGATAGGGAGGAGAAGAAGCAAGAAGATGACGCAAATGATCCGGTGATAGATAAAAAAGACAAGATGCTGAGTCACCCTAAGGATGCGAGCCAGTGGCAAGCATTGAACTTCGAATACCCAGAATTTGGGAACGATCCAAGGAACATCGTGCTGGGCGCGAGCACCGATGGAGTCAATCCGTTTGGCAGCCAGAGAAGCACACATAGCACCTGGCCTGTGTTTGTGTGGATGTACAACCTTCCCCCCTGGTTGTGCATGAAGAGGAAGTACATTCACATGAGTATGCTAATTGAAGGGCCGAAACAACCAGGGAACGACATCAATCTGTATCTGGGGCTGCTGAAAGAGGAGCTTGACACGCTGTGGAAAACGCCAGCCAATACGTGGGACGCCGCAGAGAAAGAATATTTCCCTATGAGAGCTGCACTGCTCACGACGGTGCACGACTATCTCGGTTACGGATATCTTGCGGGGCAGGTAGTC
>NC_057803.1:604814852-604829620 GCF_018294505.1 Triticum aestivum
CCGACGCCGCCTCGACCCCGCCCTGACGCCGCTGCCCCACCTCGACCCCGCCCCGTCCACACCACCGTCGACCCGCCTCCCTCGACGCCACGGCGCCGCAGGACCTAGACTAGACGCCCAAGGTACGACCACCTCCTCCTTACTTCTCCATTCCGCAAGTCCATAGCCTCCTCTCACGTGCTTGGTTCCTTCTCCATTCCACTGATTCTGGTCAGTGTGTGTATGCTTATTGATGGCAAATAACAAAGTTGAATCATATTAGTTTTAGATTCGTTGAAATATTAAGTCCTTAGTTGAAAGGTTGCAGTGAGCAGTTTGCATTGTCCATTTGTGCCATTTTCTGCTTCTAATTTTGTTGGTTCTTCTAGCAAGCATATTCCATTGATCCTGGTTGAATTCCCTTACCATTTTGTCTATATGTGGTTCTTTACTTCGGTGATGTAATCATTTTAAAGTTTGACCTAGATACTATAATTAATAAACAGTTGTGAATAGTATATATCGAGAGGACTCCACTATGCAACCTTTGACATGCTCATCACATACTGTTATTTATAGTGAACCTTCTTTACTTGTATTTACAGGGAAACAATTGGTACAATTCTTGCCCGGGGCCACAGCCGTGTACCTGTGTATTCAGGAAACCCTAGAAATGTTATAGGTCTCCTGTTGGTAGGTAAAAATTATGCCATGGAGAATTACTCGATGATCTTTCTTTATGTACTTTACTAACTTAGAACCATTTAAATATTATTTAGGTCAAAAGTCTTCTGACAGTTCGTGCTGAAATAGAGACGCCAGTTAGTGCTGTTTCCATTAGGAGGATTCCAAGGTATATACCCCAATTCTATTTAAATATAAATTGGAAAAATATCTTTCAAAATTTGGTACAATTGCTTGAATTTTTGGAGTACACGAATTATGGGCTAGTGATGATCATATGCACTAGTTACTAGTAGATGCTTCTCGACCCAATTTGAGCAGCAGAGCACTAGCACCAAGCTCTGGGTTTTGTTCGGTACACTCTGAGATGTAGATGCCTGAAAGATAAACATGTTGTTTGTCTACAAAAAAAACTTAATTACTATTATGGGCTAGTGATGATCATATGCACTAGTTACTAGTAGATGCTTTTTTATCCTCAGATTGGCGTCTAGTGTTCATAGAAATATATGATTATCTTTGTTGTATAAACTGACTGGCTGCCAAGTTACAACTTACTGGTGAAAGTTCATTTTTTTTATCAGTGGCATATGAGTGGCAGAAAAGTGGCTAGCCTCGTCTGCATATATGAGCATATAGATCAACAAAAAATAAACCCATTCGGCAAGAACATTTATGCACCTATTTACTAGAAGAATGAATAAATGAATGTCAGGGCTAGAGATCATTACTGTTTGTTATCCAGGAAATACAAAAGTTTGGATTGTTGAATGCATTCTGAATTCTAGCTATACAAAAGTTTTTTCCTTCTGAAATGTGTTTTTCTTCTTCTTCCTGTTTTGAGTAGTTTGCGTAAGTTTTCTGAAATGATGATGTATTTTTCTTAATTCAGCGAACCGTGAGATGGACTTAGAAGAAGAAACTATCTCCTGATTGCAGTTGATTAATTAGTATATATGTTGTAGACTTGTAGCATACCTACCTCTGTATGGTTTTATATTTCAACTTGATTTCTGAATATTCCAAACCACACGCGAAGTCCTTTCTTACAAGAAGAAGTTTCTCTTCATAACAGTGAACAAAACTACTGTCAATCAGCTCAGTTCTAGTGCTGTTGGATTTTTTTTAATTGGCTTCTTGCAGTTTTGAAAATTCAGTTTATTCGGTTACTGAAAATTCAGTTAATTCAGTTAGGCACACAAATTTCAGAACTTTTGTGTGCCCTAGTACTTGGTGTTTGTAGAAAACCAGGAGTGTCAATGGGACTAGAATTCACTTGTTCTTATATGGGTTTGTAAAACTTGTTCATGTACTGAACTACTAATGCCTTGTGATGCTCTGAATTACTTGTGATGCCTCTGAATTACTTGTGATCACATTGAGAAAGACTTGTAAAGATGATGATCATCTTTAACAGAAAACAATTTGTGATGATTTTGCTAGTTTGCTGGGTTTTGTCTCCGACCATCGTATCGTGATGATTTTGCAGGTACCCTGAGAGGCCCTTGAGTTTGCCGGAATGTCGATTAACTTCCGTTCCGGCAAATTCGGGTACTCCATATGTCCTATTTTCAGCAAAGGTCATGCTGAAATTTTCCGTGAATTTTAGCATGACTTTGCTAAAAATAGGACATATGGGGTACTTGTGACTAATGCATAGGCCGGGGTATCTTAGTAGTTAATTAAGTAGGATCAAGTGCCCCGGCGTACTTGTGACTAATGCATGGCTTTTAGGGTGCCTCGGTGTCGATAAAAACCGAAATGATGAAAAGTTAGGCTTTTAGGGTGCCTTGGCGTCGAAAAACCCTCAATGTTAAAAGCTTAGATTTTAGGATGCCTCGGTGTCGACAAACCCTAAATGATGAGACCATGATCTTGTTCCTTGACAATAACCAACTTTTTGACCAAACTTTGTTTCTATTTAGAGAGAAACATGGCCCACAACGATGAGGCTGGGGGTTCGGGCGGCAAGGCCTTCTGGGAGCTGTCCCAGGAGATGGAGGAACAACCTCACTTGTATGAGGCCGCCGCCTTCCCCACCGATCCTGAGACCACAGATGGTGCCGCCGAGGATGACCACACTGATGCCACCACTGATGGTGCCGCCGAGGATGCCACCACTGATGATGGCGGCGCACGCACAGATAGCAGCCAGCCGAAGAGGCAACGGAAGGACTGGCGCCCGATCGTGCTCCGCACCCTCAAGGAGGAAGTTACTAAAGTGGACTCCAACGGGAATCCAACGGCGCCCGAACGAATAGTCAAGGGGTACTCGCTTCAGCTCGGGTGCATTGTCCGGAGCACCGTCTCGATCAACACCGAGAACCTGAGGCATCCTGACCGAGGGAATTTGCGCCACCTCCTCTTCACGAAGCTGCACGAACGATACAAGTTCCCCGCTGAATTCGAAAACACAAGCCTCAAAGGGAATAAAGTGAACAATGCTGCCCTCACGAAGATGAGCAAGGCCCTGTCTACTTGGAAAAGCAATGTGAAGAGAATGATCGAGAAAGGTGAGAGTTATGAGAAGATCAAGGAGAAAAATCCTTCGATCACCGAAGATGACTACAACGACTTCAAGATCAATTGCTCGAGCACCGCAAGCTCCCAATCAAGTGAGTGGGGGAAACAAATGCGGGAGCTGAACATAGGGGAACACACACTCGGTCCCGGCGGTTACAGAGTGGCGGAGCCTATATGGGACAAGGAGGAGGCGGACCGTGCCGAGCAAGGCCTACCGCCCCTCTTCGATAAATACGGTGACAAGCAGACCAGGAACTTTGTCAGGGCCCGGTACAAGAAGGACCCGAAAACAAAGGAGCTTACCACGGATCCGAAGACCAGGCGGCTTGAGCTTGTTCTGGTAAGGAATACACCCCTGCGTAATTAGCTCCATATGGTTGCATTCTAATTAATGAAGCCGAATTTCTAAATGGTTCACATTCCTTCCGCAGGCGACTGAAAGCAGTAGCGCGGGGTCGACTAAGAGCAACCCTTGGGACACCACTCTAAATAGGGGGTTGAATATAATGAAGAACAAGGATAAGCTCAGTAAGCCGACGTCAGCTGGTTGTGTGGCCGGCAAAGGCTTGTCGACAAAATGGGGGTCATACTATACCGCTGGTGTGCGGAAGGAGAAAAAGACCAGCTCGGAAAGCCAGGCGCGAGAGGTTCAAGAACTCAAGGCACAGGTGGCGCGGATTCTGGAGATTGTCCAAGAGCAAGTGGAACAACGACTCGGAGCGACGATCACCGCCCTTGTGCCTACCTTGATCTCGGGGTTGAGTGCGTGGATTGCGGGCGGCCAACAGGGGCCGCCCCCGATTCCTAGCTTCACGGCCAGCAACTCGCATAATGCGATGGCGGGGCCATTGGTGCCTCCGGCGGAGGCGGCATTGGTGTCTTCGACGCCGGCACAGGAGCTTAATGCACCCGGGTGTACGCCGGCCGGCACCTCTTCAGCAAGCGGCCGCTCCGTCAACTGCACGCCCACCGTTGGCGGTGCCTCGACATTAGCCGAGCTCGACGCCATCATCACGGTAACTAATTAAGCCTCTCTCGGCCGAGGACTTCATCTCCTTGCCTTTGACTGGGCATCCCTGACGCCCTACATGTTTTCGCAGGGCGCCGCCGACGTTCCGTGCACTCTCCTCCACTTCGTGAACAACGAGTTGGTCGATGTCGCCAAGGGCAAAATCATTCAACCGGGCAACCCCTTGTTCCACGGTACCCAGATGCCACCCAACTTGTTTAGGGTTCAACTGGTTTGGGTGCTGCCAGGCTGCGACGACTTGTTACCTCCGATTCGACCCGTCGGGGCCGACGATGATGACGTGATGACCCTCAGCGCCTGCCTGAGCTGGCCCCTGCTTTGGCCGAAGAGCCAGATTCGTTTGGGGGCGGGGGACACCACCCCAAAGACAACACCGCCAGTCATGCCGGCGCCAAGTCGGCCCCATGGCAAGACCGCCGTAACGGTGCCGGACATCCCTATGCCACTGGATCCAAACATGCATATGGCACAGGATCAGAACGACGACGACGACGACGATGATACATTTGGCAACGTCGATCAGTACTTTGCCGAGCATGGGTACGATGTCGACTTCATGGGGCCTCCTTCTCAAGAACCAAACCCAACAAAAGACGTGTGCGATCTAGCTCGTACCGCGGAGAAGCCAAGTTGCAACAGGCGCCGTCTAGCGTTCAGCTCTCAGGAGACGCCTCCAGCTGCCGACTTCACCGAGCCTCAGATAGGCGAGGTGCGAAATATTATCAGCCCCAACACACTCAAGAAGGCGGTCTGTGAGCAGAACTCGGTCCCATTACAGGAGAAGAAGAAGGCACGCAAAAGAAAGACTAAGAAGGGTGCGATCCAGCCGGCACCGAGTACGATCCGTGCTCAGGACGGGCCACCTTCACCACAGGATATCTCGAGGAGGGTGCATGTGGCGGGTAGGGCGATGCTACCGACAAATATGCTCAATGCTGCAACCGGTGCTATGCGGAGTCTGCATGACAGTGTTCTTGCTTTGGAGAAGCGGCGTCTCAGGGAGAAGGATGTGGCATACCCGGTTTTCGCGGCCAAGGTGCCAGAGGGCAAGGGCTTTGTGGATAACTCCATCGGGCGTACGATCGTCCTGCGTTTTGATGACATCCACGCTATGTTGAACCTTCATCCGCTGCACTACACCTTCGTTCGGCTATTTTCGCTGAGTATGGAGATGCGGATCATTCGCGACAAGACCCCGGACATCGTGATAGTCGACCCCTTCTACATGCGTGCCAAGATCTTGGGCAGCACTGGGGACCGGCAAGTCGCGAGTTCTTACCTCGAAGGCGTCATTCTGGCAAACCAAGATAAGGATAACTTCCTCGTGCCTTACTTTCCCGAGTAAGTCCTCCCCTCAACCGGCCCGTAACATATGAATTCTTACTTTTAGATCGTTTTTCTTTTAACATTCCGTGTTTTCTGCAGTGACACACGTTGCACGCTCATCCTCCTAAGCCCCAAATATTCCATGGCCACGTACTTTGACCCGGACCGTCAGTCGAACGTAGACTACACAAATGTCAAGAAGGTTCTTGATGATGTTCTCCCCGGCTACGCCCAATCTGGAGGCACCTTCACCAGGCCTATTCGTAAGTACGGCAAGCACGTGTTCTCCCACAATACGACGTTCTGCTGCGTCAAGCAGCCGCCTGGCGGTCAGAAGGGTGCCTACTACGCCATCCATCACATGCGGGCGATCGTACGGGACCATCATCAACTTCTGCTACCGAGTAAACTCAAAGATTGGGCCGCGAGCGTGTCGGCAATCCAGGACGCGGACCTCCGACAAGAATTCTTTCGCATCCAGTCGGAGTTTGCGGAAATCATCCATCAAGATGTCCTTCGTACCTCGGGGCAGTTCTACCTCAGAAATCAACCGTCCAACAGTGACATCGACACAATGCTACAAATGCAGGATGACAACGCCCGTTCTTTCATGACTCCCACGATAGACGGCGGCTTCATCCACGCTCCGATCCCTTGAGTCGAGTTGTCTAGTTCTGAAACATCGATTGACTCATGTTGTAATTAAACTTTAATGAACTTGTAGTATGTCTCTTTGGTTTCGAGAGTCGTTCAACTTAGATGTAATCGATGCTATTAATGTCTTCCTTTTCTCTTCCGATCGTTCTGTTGCATAATTATATATTGCTTATGTATTGTCTGTGAATTGGTACTAACGTTTCGTTTGGCTAGTGCATAGCGATGCCGACGTATGTCGTGTACAAGGGTAAGGTTCCCGGAGTCTACGATGACTGGGAGGAGTGTCGGAGACAGGTTCACCGATTCAGCGGTAACAGTTACAAAGGGTACACCACTAGGGCCGAGGCCGAATCTAGATACGCCCGCTATCTAGCGGGAGAGGGGAGGGAGCGTTGGAGGAACCGGATGAAGACGAGTTTCATCGTGATGATGCTCATCGTGATGACCGCAGCTCTCTTCTATGTGATGGTAGTTTAGATGATCGATATCGACTTGTAATGTGAAGACAAACTCGCTACTCGCGGTCTCGAGACTTGTAATATAATTTTCTATCTTTGTTCGGTCTTTTTAATTCGGAGACTAATATGATGAATTGTATTCGGAGACTAATATGATGAATTGTATTCAAAGACTAATCTTCTATTGTATTCGATGAATCTGTTGTTGATGTGTGCTGTCTATATTTTGTCAAACTATACATTTTGTAACCTGTGCAAAAAACAGAAAATAAAAAGATAAAAAAACCTAATATTCATACTAATGGCGCATCACAGGACAGTGCGCCATTAGTATGACAGTGCATACTAATGGCGCATCACTGGGTAGTGCGCCATTAGTATGCTGCGGTTACTAATGGCGCATCCAGTGGTGGTGCGCCATTAGTATGCCAAAGCACCTGGGTGTACATGGCCCCTGGGAGGCATACTAATGGCGCACGCTGGCCTATACTAATGGCGCACCCGCGGTGCGCCATTAGTATACCAGATAGTAATGGCGCACCAGGTGGTGCGCCATTAGTAAAAATTACTAATGGCGTGCTGTTAATGGCGCACCACAGATGCACCATTAATGGCCATATTAGGTGCGCCATTAGTAGGGGTTTTTCTAGTAGTGTACTTGGTTCAACTAAAGTTGGAGAGACAGTCGCCCGCAAGCCACCTGTGTGCAAAGCACGTCGGGGGAACCGGTCTCGCGTAAGCATACGCGTAAGGTTGGTCCGGGTCGTCTCGTCCAACAATGCCGCCGAACCAAAGTATGACATGCTGGTAGGCAGTATGACTTATATCACCCACAACTCACTTGTGTTCTACTCGTGCATATAACATCAACATAAATAACCTAGGCTCTGATACCACTGTTGGGTTTCGTAGTAATTTCAAAAAAATTCCTACGCACACGCAAGATCATGGTGATGCATAGCAATGAGAGGGGAGAGTGTTGTCTACGTACTCACGTAGACCGACTGCGGAAGCGTTGACACAACATAGAGGAAGTAGTCATACGTCTTCACGATCCAACCGATCAAGCACCGAAACTACGGCACCTCCGAGTTCGAGCACACGTTCAGCTCGATGACGATCCCCGGACTCCGATCCAGCAAAGTGTCGGGGAAGAGTTCCGTCAGCACGACGGCGCGGTGACGATCTTGATGCACTACAGCAGCAGGGCTTCGCCTAAACTCCGCTACAGTATTATCGAGGATTGTGGTGGCAGGGGGCACCGCACACGGCTAAGGAATAGATCACGTGGATCAACTTGTGTGTTTCTGGGGTGCCTCTGCCTCAGTATATAAAGGAGCCAAGGGGGAGGGGGGCGCCGGCCAGGAGGAGGGCGCAGGAGGAGTCCTACTCCTTCCGGGAGTAGGACTCCCCCCCCCAATTCTAGTTGGACTAGGATTCTCCGAGGGGGAAAGAGGGAGAGGGGGGCCGGCCACCTCTCCTAGTCCTAATAGGACTAGGGGAGGGGGGAGGTGCGCAGCCACCTTGGGCTGCCCCTTTCTCCTTTCCACTAAAGCCCATTAAGGCCCATATGGCTCCCGGGGGGTTCCGGTAACCTCCCGGTACTCCGGTAAAATCCCGATTTCACCCGGAACACTTCCGATATCCAAACATAGGCTTCCAATATATCAATCTTTATGTCTCGGCCATTTCGAGACTCCTTGTCATGTCCGTGATCACATCCGGGACTCTGAACAACCTTCGGTACATCAAAATGCATAAACTCATAATATAACTGTCATCGTAACCTTAAGCGTGCGGACCCTACGGGTTCGAGAACAATGTAGACATGACCGAGACACGTCTCCGGTCAATAACCAATAGCGGGACCTGGATGCCCATATTGGCTCCTACATATTCTACGAAGATCTTTATCGGTCAGACCGCATAACAACATACGTTGTTCCCTTTGTCATCGGTATGTTACTTGCCCGAGATTCGATCGTTGGTATCCAATACCTAGTTCAATCTCGTTACCGGCAAGTCTCTTTACTCGTTCCGTAATACATCATCTCACAACTAACATATTAGTTGTAATGCTTGCAAGGCTTATGTGATGTGCATTACCGAGAGGGCCCAGAGATACCTCTCCGACAATCGAAGTGACAAATCCTAATCTCAAAATACGCCAACCCAACATCTATCTTTGGAGACACCTTTAGAGCTCCTTTATAATCACCCATTTACGTTGTGACGTTTGGTAGCACCCAAAGTGTTCCTCCGGTAAACGGGAGTTGCATAATCTCATAGTCATAGGAACATGTATAAGTCATGAAGAAAGCAATAGCAACATACTAAACGATCGGGTGCTAAGCTAATGGAATGGGTCATGTCAATCAGATCATTCAACTAATGATGTGATCCCGTTAATCAAATAACAACTCTTTGTCAATGGTTAGGGAACATAACCATCTTTGATTAACGAGCTAGTCAAGTAGAGGCATACTAGTGACACTCTGTTTGTCCATGTATTCACACATGTATTATGTTTCCGGTTAATACAATTCTAGCATGAATAATAAACATTTATCATGATATAAGGAAATAAATAATAACTTTATTATTGCCTCTAGGGCATATTTCCTTCACAAACTCCCATTGAATTTCCGTACGGTATTCTCTCTTTTCATGTATGAAGTGGTCAAGAAAGAATCCCGTCAATTCCTCTTGAATTGCTCGTATGCGATCATGTGGTAGGAGTTCATCCCGCATCTGCCAGACCTAATTTAAAGAAGGGGGTCAATACATATATATGAATGAAACTCAACACAATTGATGGTAATAAAATACAATTGTGAATATTGTTTACGTATGCCAAATTGTTTGTCAGAGAAGTCCCGCTCAGAGGTCGAGTGGCGAATGAACTCGCAAAGATAGTATCCACATAAATTATTCCGGCCTGCCTGCCATAAGCACTTTACGAGAATAGAGTTCAATCAAACTGACAATCAAGCATGATAACGGTATTGATGAAACCAGAATCAATGAGAGATGTGAGGAACTAGCTAGTACTACTTAATTTGGTGTGTGTAAATCGCAGCTCGTTCTTTAGGCTCGGAACCATTCCTGTGAACTCTTTCCAAACCCTGCCACGCAAAGAAAATGATTACTTGATATCAGGAAATGAACGAAAGTAGCCGATATGGTGCAATGATGATTGAACTTACTTCTGGAGCATTGCACTCATGTCCGCATAATCCTTGGGATCTTTACGTCTCGAGTCTAAGAAAGTTACTACTCCCACGTCAAGCTTAATGGATTGCAACCTCGCGTAAGCGAAACCGAATATGCACAAGATAGTAACACTCACTTGAAGTTGTAAGGAAAGCGTATTTCCCTTTTGTTTTGATGTCGAAGGAACGCTTTTAGCAAGTTTTCCTCGATATCTTTGGCTCTATTTTGTACCGTTCATTCATTCGGTATTTGCGCTAACGAACCCAATGTCATAGATTCGTCCTCTGTTGCATTCAACGATCCCTGCATAATATAGTGAGGATAATTATATATAAATGCAATGAACGAGATGAGCTAGAGACTTAATTGCAGAAATAATACTTACAGACAGTAGCAATTCATGAGTTGTTTGTTGAGGGCATGTTGATTGAATAACTGAAATAATTCCACAAATTCAATAGGCATCAGGTCGACTCCAATGAAGTCGTCCTCATCTTTAATTCTCACCATCATACTATCGGTGCCATCCTTCCTGCAGATGTCCAAGTACCACCCATGCAATCTTCGCATCATCGTTGTTAGATGAGGGGCTTGATCAGCTTTAACGAGAGGCTTCCCGTGCTCGTATCTAAAGATCTCTACTACCTCAGCCGTTTCAAACTGTACATCATCGCCCACGTAATCACCAAGATTGGTACCGGGCAGTAGCCCCGGATAATTAGCAATATCGCTAGATACCTTGAGCGGGGGAACGATTGATTCTCCTGTTCGCTGAGCTAGGGTTTTCCCACTTCTTCATCTTACATCACTGGAGGTACTTCCCGACCGCCGCGCTTCGTCATATGTCCTTTAACTACATCAGTCATAGTTGGATTGCGGCGGAGGCGGTGGTGGTCGCTTAAGGGCATCCAGAGTGCGCTTCACTTTCACCGGATCTATTGTTTCCTTCGAAGATGGATGTTCCCGTTCAAAATGGGCCTGCACTTCAGCATCCATGATGACCTTGGTTCCTCGCCAGTCCTCTCATATGGTAACTTTGGAGGAGTCCGAACGCATCGGAGACAGCTGATGCGGAGGAGGATTCTGCTAAGGGGCCTCATCCGTTAGAGTCCGCTGAGGCGACGGAGAAGGCTGACGCGCTGGAGACGACTCATGCATCGGAGATAGCAGAGATGGACTGTGAGGAGGAGTCCACCGAGGATCTAGCTGAGTCTGCTGAGGCGGCGTCCAGTTTGGAAGCTTGATGTGCTCCTTTCTCCATAGACATGTACTCCTTAAGTCATTTTCCAGAAACATGTCCCCTTCACCTGTAGGGTATTCATGCTCCAGCCCCACAAACCCCTCCATTATTTCATCCACCCCGACAATAGCAAAGCCATGTGGAATCAGACGGCTATGGAAAGTTCTCTCAGCTCGAGGAGGTAAAACAGAGCCGACCGCCACCTTCACTGTTAGGTTATGGCATTTCTCCATTAGCACACAATGTTCATTCTCCGTGATACTATCCACGGGGTAGCGAGGAGCCTTGATATCAGGCTGAACGACCTCCGTGGAAACCACACTGCTTCGCTGCTGAGATGGTGGGGTAGCTTCAGGGGCAGCATCGAACGAAGGATCTTCGTGCCGCTGAGATGGTTGGCTAGTAGCTCGCTATCTCTCAAGTTCCTCTAGTTTCGCTAATCTTTCACTGATCTTCTGCATTTCGCTTGCTTCCTGTTTCTTCTTTCTCTGTCGGCTTCTATAACTACCACTGCCAGGAAACCCATGCACCCACCGAGCGGAGCCTAATGTGCCTCGTGTTCGTCCAGGGTGTTTAGGAGTCCCGAGGGCCTTGGACAGCTCGTCCTCCTCTCTGTCGGGAATAAACCTCCCTTCTAGCGCTTCCTGGATTGCTTCCTCAAGCTTTTTCATGGGTGTTTCAAGTTGATCTTTCGTCCAAACACACTTCCCTGATTCTGGGTTCAAAGTTCCCCAACCCCAAAGAACCAACTCCTTGCCCGATCTGGCCAGTGCAATGTCGTTGGTTGGACCCTTTAGCAAGAAGGTCTTGCTCAGCTTTGTCCCACGTAGGTCGGGCTTTGCTGTAGCCACCTGACCCCGTAAGATGGTGATACTTCTTCTTTGCATCATTTTTCTTATTTATAAGTGACCTTTGCTGACCCTTCTCCAATTCCTTATAGGTCACAAATGTGGGCCAGTGATCTTTTATCTTCTCATATTGACCGGTGAATTCTGGAGTCTTGTCTTTGTCAACAATATTTTTCTTCAAATCTTTCTTCCAGTTCTTGAATAGTTCTGCCATCTTCTTAAGAGCAAACACCTTGACCTTCGGGCGAATAATTGGCTTATTCAGATCCTCCTCTGGCAGTAGGCTGAAATTTGTCATCAGCGAGCTCCAAAGATCATCTTTCTGTCTATCCTGGACACAAGAAACTTCAGGGTCCTTCTTCTTATTCCATTCTTGGATGCTGATTGGGACGTTGTCCCTAACAACAACTCCACACTGATGTACAAATGTGTCCGTGGTCCGGTTGGGAGCAATCGGTTGGCCATCTCGAGCAATTTCTTCGATCGTGAACCTTTCATCCTCGCCCAATCTTTTCTTCGGGCCTCGTCTCCTTACCGAAGTTTGGCTCGATCCGAAGGGCTATAAAAGAAGAAATAAGCGTCAATATATGTACATAAAAAACAATTAATGCATCTAGTTAGCAGAGACTTAATTTTTATATATATACCTCACCGGACTTTGCTATAGTTAAGGCTCCTTCCTCCGTTGGATCACCAGATCTGTCATGATCTCCTTCCTCCTCCATTGGATCACCGGAGCCGTCATGATCTCCTTCCTCCTCCACTGGATCATCGGTGAAGTTGAGATACGATAAGGTGATATCACCTCCGTCGCGGATTATATCCCCCAACAACTCTTCTTTTTCTAAGTCTCTGTCCATAGTTTCTGCAAACATTATAACATGTCAATATACAACCATGAGAGATGGATTAGTGGCAAACATAGACTTAATCACAACAAAGGAATGATATGCATATATATGAGCAATGGATAAGTGGCAAACATCATGAGAAGTTCACAAGTTTTATAACAGTCAGCTCCACACGTCGATCGAGGAATCCTCCCCCCTCATGTCTGATGAGCCATCCTATCTTTCGAGAGAGGATACTTTGCATACAGCCTCTCTCATGGTTGCCGAGGATACTTGCGGACCCCCCATCATGTCAAAGTTATCAGGGATATGTTGAATTCTGAGAGAGTTAGGGGTGTTCTAACGCGGCACTACATGATGTAGGTGAAGGGGGATAACATCCGGGAATGTTTTCCCGAAGTCTGCATTTTCAGAAATATGAACCGGAGGGGGACAGTTTCCAGGTTCTCTATGCTAGCTGCTTGTGACAGACGGACGGAGAGCATATTTGGTTTCGTCATATTTTCTGATCGATTTTCATATATAAATTATTTTCATCGGAGTTGCAGTTAATTTGCAACGAATTTCTAAAGTTTTACAGATATCCTATGAACAAAAACAAATCATCATATGAATATATAGGCCGATATATCACTTTTCGGGCTCTACCTACATAAACTTAACATATCATTTGGTAAATATCATTTTTTCGACATAACATCCGATATGGACCAAAATATTGACCGATATTGCCGATATCTTGCCCGATATGTCAATCGATATAGAACGATACATAGATGACAATAACTCTTTATTAGAAAGCAGTGAAATAAGATTATGCATTAATAACTTCATTATATATAAAAATACTAGACTTGTTTTTTCTGATATATCTACATATCGTCCGATATATCACCCGATATCCGACATTCGATATGTCAAAGCCAAACCAATATGAGCCTGATATACATACATACATACATATCAATATTTTCCATCCATTCATACATACATATACATCTACATTATATACACACTAAGAATCTATGTATACATCAACATATACATACATAGTTAATAAACAAAAAATAAACAAAACAAATGGACAACGAGCCGGGGTGGCGGCGCCTCACAGCAGGGGCGGCGACGACGACGACGGGGGCGGCGACAAGGAGCGAGAGCGTGCGGGCTCGGGGGCGGCGGCGATGACGAGGGGGGGGGCGAGGAGCGAGAGCGTGTGGGCTCGGGGGCGGCGATGACGACGGCGTCGGGGCAGGGCACAGCGAGGGGAGCGGCGGACGGTGTCGGGGCAGCCTGGCGGAGTCGAGGTGGTCGTCGCATTGAGGAGATCGAACTGGAGGGAGGAGAATGGAGAGTCTAGGCAAAATTTCCTAACTGTTGGCTTATATACCCAATCCTTTAGTCCTGGTTGGTGGCTCAAATCGGGACGAAAGGCCCCCTTTCGTCCCGATTCGAGCTACCAACTGGGACTAAAGCCCTTTGCTACCGCATCCACAAGTTTAGTCCCACCTCGCTAGTTGAGAAAGGCTCAGAGTGGTTTATAAGCGCTGCTGCCGCTACCCGCTCGAGCTCCTCTCAACTGCAGGCAGTACATGCCTATTTGACGCCATGTTGGGCCTGGTTGCACCGCGGGCCTGCATCCTGGCCCATTTCTAGGGTTTCTAGTCATATGCAGGCCGTGGTGGCAAGTAGGTGGGCCTTTTTTGCATTTGTAATGTTTTTAAAATTTTAATGTTATTTTTTGCATATGTTATTTGTAGTTATACAATTTTAGTTGCGTAAATTTTATATAATTTTAGTTACATAAAGTTTATATAATTTTAGTTGCATAACTTTTATTTTTTATAGTGTCTTTTTAGTTTTATAGAATCTTTATAGTTTTCTATTAAAGTTTGTAACAAAAAATACTCTACAAAAATTCTTTGTACTATTAAAGTTTTTAACAAATAAGTACTTTGA
>NC_057803.1:604829952-604855712 GCF_018294505.1 Triticum aestivum
AATATTATTTTGATTCTTTTTGAGTTGTTCTTTTTGCTGTTGAAGAATATTATATATAATTGATTCTTTTTAGTTCATTCTTTTTGCTTTTAGAGTTTTATAAAAACTTTTTAGTTTATTCTTTTTGCTGTTAGAGTTTTATAATAGCTTTTTTATTCATTCTTTTTGCTATTAGTTCATTCTTTGAGCTAAACGACCCAGAAATTGAAAAGCAGTACAAATGAACTCTGAAAAGGTTGAAAGTTGGCATGGTCTCGTCATTTCACCCACGTAGCATGTGCTAAAAAGTTGAGAGGGTTACGACAAAAACTAGATGGACTTCGTGTACAAAATGGACAATTTCTTTCGAAGTATCGAGGTTTCGGATGAAAACTCATCTGTTACAAAGGCATTTAACTTTTTAAAACTTATTTTAACTCCAGACTTTTTGTGCGTTCAACATGGGACGAAATCACTATTCTGACCCTTTGAACGAACATTGTCACAAAATGAACTCGACGTGAAACTATTTCACGATCTGACCCTTTTAGCAACGCCATAGCCCGCGGCGTTTCTGCTCAAAGAAGAAACGCCGAGATAGCTAGCGCTTCTGATCAAAGAAGAAACGCCGAGGTAGCTAGCGTTGCGGACCAGGTAAGAAACGCCGAAGGCACTGGCGTTTCTGGCCATCATAGAAACGCCAAAGAACCATGGCGTTGCTGCCCTTTTTCATGTGCATGTGGAACCTGAATGAACAACCTAATTAATAAGGCTAATTAATTATGACCAAAGAGGGCAGCAACGTCATGGTCATTGGCGTTTCCATGATGGGCTGCAACGCCAGCACCTTCGGCGTTTCTTACCTAGTCCGCAACGCTAGCTACCTCGGCGTTTCTTCTTTGGTCAGACACGCTAGCTACCTCGGCGTTTCTATATTGGACAGAAACGCCGCGGGCTATGGCATTGCTAAAAGGGTCAGCTAATGAAATACTTTGACGTCGAGTTCATTTTGTGAAAAAGTTTGTTTAAAGGGTCAGAATAGTGATTTCGTCCTTCAACATGCACCATTCAAAGCCACGTCCTCAGTTTTCAACCATTTCTGACTACATTTGCTATTTTTCATGTATTTACTGATTTATTTTAGCTAAATGACCTTGAAATTGAAAAGAAATACAAATAAACTCTGAAAATGTTAAAAGTTAACATGGTATCATCAATTCACCCACGTAGCATGTGCCAAAAAGTTGAGAGAGTTACAGCAAAAACTGGATGCACTTCATATGCAAAATGGATAATCTCATTCGAAGTCAGGGTTGCGGACGAAAAATCATTCGTTACAAAGTCATTTTATTATTATTTCAACTCCAGAATTTTTGTGCGTTCAACATGCAACCATTTAAAGTCACACCATCAATTTTCAACCCTTTTTGAGTTCGTTTGCTATTTTTCATGCATTCACTGATTTGTTCTAGCTAAATGACCCTAAAATTGAAAAGCAGTACAAATAAACTCTCAAAAGGGTGAAAGTCGGCATGGTATCATAATTTCACCCACGTACATGTGCTAAAAAGTTCAGAGGGTTATGCCAAAAACTGGATGCACTTCGTGTACAAAATGTACAATCTCTTTCGAAGTATCAGGGTTCGGACGAAAACTGATCTGTTACAAAGGCATTTATTTTTTTAACTTATTTCAACTCCAGACTTTTCGTGCGTTCAACATGCACCATTTAGACCCACATCATCAATTTTCAACTCTTTCTGACTTCATTTCCTATTTTTCATGCATTTATTGATTTGTTTTAGTTAAATGAACCTGAAATTGAAAAGCAGTACAAATGAACTCTGAAAAGGTTGGAACTTGCCATGAGCCAAAAAGTTGAGAAAATTACGGCAAAAAATGGATGCACTTCGTGTACAAAATGGACAATCTCTTTCGAAGTATCAGGATTTTGAACGAAAACTCATCTGGTTTAAATGGTGGGATTTGTTCTCCTTGAGAAACATTGGATGGGGGCTGCCAGGAAATTGTATTTAATTACTTTAAGTATTCAAATTCTAATAATTACTTGCTAAGTTACAACTTGTGATCAGATTTACTTCCTTAGGTGTTGGTCGAGAGTTAGAGATAAGGAAATTTTTGTTTGGTCGACTTATTAAGGAAGTTTGAGTCGGCATCGTGTACCCTCTTTGTAAAAGCAAGTTATATTTTGGAGTTTAAACATCATCGTGTACCGGATGAAGCGGTCGACTTTGGGTGTCGCTGTTATTTATTTTCTATTAATTTTCTATGTGGAAATTACACTTGGCTCTAGGTCTGTCATGTTCGACGGGTTGCGTGTTGGTTAAGTCTACTTAGGCGGGAGGTTCTCCGTGTGTCGAGGGATTGTCCGTTGGTTGTCGTTATCCCATCTTTGGGTTACATGTACTACTCCCGTAATTGGGAGATTTTTTTAGCTAAATTCAGAGGAGTGCATTATATCATGAAAGATCAGGCCAAATCAGTAACACGACAAAGTTGTGCTTTCATCAGTTGGTATTTGGACCAAAGGTTATCCACGGTAAAATAGTTTTCTTCCCCTACCGATTGATATTTTTATTTATCATGAGGAAAGATTGTAGTTCGCAAAAAGGTGATGTCGATGAAGAAGGGATCCATTGCGTGCCTTGCCTTGCTACCATTGCTTTACATGTGCGTGTCGGACCAGCTAGTCGTGCCATGTTAATGAATTGCCATTCCAGTATGAATTTGGTGAGTAAGACTATAATTGATGCTTTGAACTTTCCGTTGATTGAACATCCAGAATCATACGAGCTTTGGTGGACTGACAAATTTTATTAAGATCATGCATCGTGTCGAAGTAGTTTTCCTTTATGTAGATACGGTGATTTGTCGTGTGTGATGTGATTCCTATGCATATGCATGTGTGTTCTATACTGTTGGGAAAACCCCGGACGGACAGGAGAAAATTAACTTATCATTATGTTGTTGAATTTTCTTTTGTACGAAAGGCTCGACTTATATTACTTGACTCATATACCCTGGAGCGATACATGGCAGATCGCCAGAGGCATGATCATGCTCAGGAAGCAATTGATGTGAATGTACTCAATGACCAAGAGGAAGCAGACGTGGACAATCAACATGCTGAATTTTTGGCCTCGACAGTTTCTGCGGATGCATGTGCTGAGAATATAGACTTGAAACCGAGGACGGTTTCGTTTTAAGGGGGAGAGGATGATATGGACAACACTAGTTCTATTCGTACCGTCGACAACCATGACATACAAGACGTTGGTCTGCTTCAAATTAAGGCAATTTCGCTCGTCATTGTTTGTGATAACGTGAGGCATCTTGATAAGGAGAAAATGAAGGTTGAATTAGAATCAAAATTTGTTGTTGTGCCAAAATACACAATGCATGCTTGGATATTAGAAAAAGAAAGAAAATAATTTCAACACATACACGTTTGATCAAGGCATGCGTCAACTAGGTTGTTTCTTTGGTTGCCATGCCCACATCAAGAGTATACATGGACAAGATACCTTTTGATTGAGACTAACAGAAGAATCCTAATTGGTTACTACTTCTCATGATCAAGGCCATCGGGGATTTATGTGTACGTGAGCTGGTTTAAATGGTGGGATTTGATCTCCTTGAGAAACATTAGATGGGGGCTGCCAGGAAATTATGTTTTATTACTTTAAGTAAGTAAATTTAAATGATTACTTGCTAAGTTAAAGCTTGTGATCAGATTTACTTCCTTAGGTGTTGGTCGAGAGTTAGAGATAAAAAAGTTTTTGTTTGATCGACTTATTAGGCAAGTTTTAGTCGGCTAGCTGTACTGTTATATATAATCATGGTACCCTCTTTGTAAAAGCTGGTTGTATTTTAGAGTTTAAACAGCGTCGTGTATCGACCAGGAAGCGGCCGTCTTCGGGTGTCGCTGTTATTTATCTTTTATAAATTTTCGGTGTGGAAGTTACACTTGGCTCAAGGTTCTTCGTTTCCGACGGGTTGTGTGCTTGTTATGTCTATTTCGGCGGGAGGTTCTTCGTGTGTCGAGGGATTGTCGTTGGTTGTCGTTACCACATATTCCGATTACATCTACTGCTTGCGTAACTGGGAGATTTTATCAGCTGAATTCAGAGGAGTACATTGTATCATGAGAGATCGGGCCAAATCAGTAGCACGACGAGGTTGTGCTTTCATCAATTGGTATTTGTACCAAAGGTTGTCCACGGTAAAATTGTTTTCTTCCACTTACAAGTGATATTTTTATTTATCATATGGAAAGATTGTAGTTCGCAAAAGGTGATGGCGATGGAGAAGGATCCATTGCGTGGCTTGCCTTGGTACTAATGCTTTATGCGTGTGAGTGTCGGACTAGCTAGTTGTGCCATGTTAATGAATTGCTATTCCAGTATGAATTTGGTGAGTAAGAGTGTAGTTGATTCTTTGAACTTGCCGTTGATTGAACATCCAGAACCATACGAGCTTTGGTGGACGGACAAGTTTTATCAAGATCATGCATCGCGTCGAAGTAGTTTCCCTTTATGCAGATATGTTGATCTAGTCATGTATGATTATTCATATGCATATGCATGTGTGTTCTATACTGTTGGGAAAACCCTGGACGAGCAGTAGGCAATTAACTTATCATTATGATGGTGAATTTTCTTTTGTACGAAAGGCTCGACTTATACTACTTGACTCGTATACCCTTGAGCAATATATGGCAGATTTGACCTTCAACCGTCTCACTTTCCTGCCTGACCGAGGGAATTCTGAAATTTGTAGTGCTGCTACTTCTGGGACTTCCAAGTACAAGGAAGGTGATGACGAGGAGATGGAAGACGTGGCCACATCCAAAGCAGGTATGACTCCTATTATCTTGCCTTGACTTTGTCAATCATGTCCACGGTCGACTGAACTTCTTGCAGTCGATTCATTTGCAGCTTCACAGAATATTATTGAACTTCCAGACGGCGATGAAGATGTGCCACAGAAGCCCACGGGAAGGAGGAGCAGGACCTTAGGCAGGAGGGCGCTAGCCGGCAAGACGCCCCAAACGACGCCAGCGTTAGAACCAGTGGTCCAGCAGTCTGGAGACCTCAATCGAGCTTCTGTTACCTTTACTGATCTTGTGTCGAGTGTACGCCCTTCGGCGTCGATTGCCCAAGTCCTTGTTTCACCTATGCAACTCCATGCCTCAGATCCCCAAGCTGCTGCAACTGTTCCATCAACTTCACTCTTCACTGCCCATCCTACCCCGGAGGACCCAATAAGTGCCGCTAAGGAAGCTATACGCTAGGCGGACCTTATGATGGAGCAAATGAGGTGGTGCATGATGCCAGCCAAGCTGCTTATGACGCCAGCTCAGCTCTCCAGGCTAATGTCCAAGTTAGTTGACTTCCGACTGATCTTTAGCTTGATGCTTGTTCTGTTAGGATATGCTACTTGAAAACTACTGCTTTATGATACGTCTCCGTCGTATCTACCTTTCCAAACACTTTTGCACTTGTTTTGGACTCTAAATTGCATGATTTGAATGGAACTAACCCGGACTGACACTGTTTTTAGCATAATTGCCATGGTATTATTTTTGTGCAGAAATAAAAGTTCTTGGAATGACCTGAAAATCAATGGAGAATTATTTAAGAATATATAAAAAATACTGGAAGGAAGATCCACGTCAGGGGGGCCTCCACCTGTCCACGAGGGTGTGGGGCGCGCCCTACCCCCCTGGGCACGCCCCCCTGCCTCGTCGGCCCCCTCACGCTCCACCGACCTCAACCTTGACTCCATATATTCACTTTCGGGGAGAAAGAAACCAGGGAGAAGGATTCATCGCATTTTACGATACGGAGCCGCCGCCAAGCCCTAAACTCTCTCGGGAGGGCTGATCTGGAGTTCGTTCGAGGCTCCGGAGAGGGGAATCCGTCGCTATCGTCATCATCAACCATCCTCCATCACCAATTTCATGATGCTCACCGCCGTGCGTGAGTAATTCCATTGTAGGCTTGCTGGACGGTGATGGGCTGGATGAGATTTATCATGTAATCAAGTTAGTTTTGTTAGGGCTTGTCACTGGGGCCCGAGTGCCATGATTTCAGATCTGAACCTATTATGTTTTCATCATTATATGAGAGTTCTTGATCCTATTTTACAAGTCTATAGTCACCTATTATGTGTTATGATCCGTTAACCCTGAAGTGACAATAATCGGGATACTTACCGGTGATGACCGTAGTTTGAGGAGTTCATATATTCACTATGTGTTAATGCTTTGGTCTGGTACTCTATTAAAAAGAGGCCTTAATATCCCTTAGTTTCCAATAGGACCCCGTTGCCATGGGAGGGTAGGACAAAAAATGTCATGCAAGTTCTTTTCCATAAGCACGTATGACTATATTCGGAATACATGCCTACATTATATTGATGAACTGGAGCTAGTTCTGTGTGACCCTAGGTTTTGACTGTTACATGATGAACCACATCCGGCATGACGAGCTTTCCATATATTGTTCTCCTCGTATTTACTTTTCCGTTGCTATTGTTATCATCACTACAAAACGCCAAAATATTACTTTTGCTACCGTTACCTTTTCCTACCATTACCACTACTATCATATTACTTTGCTACTAAATACTTTGCTGCAGATATTAAGTTTCCAGGTGTGGTTGAATTGACAACTCAGCTACTAATACTTGAGAATATTCTTTAGCTCCCCTTGTGTCGAATCAATAAATTTGGGTTGAATACTCTACCCTCGAAAACTGTTGCGATCCCCTATACTTGTGGGTTATCAAGACTATTTTCTGGTGCCGTTGCCAGGGAGCATAGCTCTATTCTTTGAATCACTTAGGATTTATATATGCTTATCATTATGAAGAACTTGAAAGATCCAAGAACCAAGATTTATCCCTCAACTACGAGGGGAGGTAAGGAACTGCCATCTAGCTATGCACTTGATTCACCTTCTGTTTTGAGTAAGCTTGCGACACCTAAACCTGCTCCCGTTATTAATTCTGATATGTCGCATGTTATTGATGATGCCACTTCTGCTATGCATGATACTTATGATGAAACTACTTCTATGCTTGATACTACTATGCCACTTGGTGAATTTCTTGATGAACAACTTGCTAGGGCTAGAGAGAATGAAGTTATTGAAACTGATAATATCGATGAAAGTGATGATGAAGATTCTCCCCCTAGATATGAATTACCTGTTGTGCCTGAGGGCTATGTTATGGATGAAGAAACTGCTAGAGACTTTCTTGCTTGCAATGATAGGAGTGATCTTAAGAAATTATTAGCTAAGCTGAAACAAAAAACACTGGATGCTAGAATGAAATATGATCCTGCTTATGCTACTTCACCTAACTTTGTTACTGATAAGGATTATGATTTCTCTGTTGATCCTGAGATAATTACTTTAGTTGAATCTGATCCTTTCTATGGCTATGAATCTGAAACTATTGTGGCACATTTTACTAAATTAAATGATATAGCTACCCTGTTCACTAATGATGAGAAAACTCACTATTATTATATCCTTAAATTATTTCCGTTCTCATTAAAGGGTGATGCTAAGATATGGTTTAATTCTCTTGATCCTGGTTGTGTGCATAGTCCCCAGGATATGATTTATTACTTCTCTACTGAATATTTTCCCTCTCATAAGAAACAAGCTGCTTTAAGGGAAATATATAATTTTGTGCAAATTAAAGAAGAGAGTCTCCCACAAGCTTGGGGGAGGCTTCTCCAATTACTTAATGCTTTGCCTGATCATCCTCTTAAGAAAAATGAAATACTTGATATCTTTTATAATGGACTAACCGATGGTTCCAGAGACCACCTGGATAGTTGTGCTGGTTGTGTTTTTAGGGAAAGAACACCAGATGAAGCTGAAATTCTATTGAATAATATGTTGACTAATGAAAATAATTGGAAACTTCCTGATCCAATCCCTGATACAATTCCTGAACCAACTCCTAAGCCAAGTCCGAAGAAAAGGGGTATTCTATTTCTCAGTCCTGAAGATATGGAAGAGGCAAAGAAATCTATGAAAGAAAAAGGCATTAAAGCTGAAGATTTTAAGAATTTACCTCCTATTGAAGAAATATATGTTCTTAATTTACATCCCGTTGAAGAAATACATGGTCTTGATAACCCGACACATGTAGTAAAGGTAAATTCTCTCTATAGATATGATAAAGCTGAAATCCCATTTACTAAGTTTGCTAGCCAATGCTTAGATGAGTTTGATAACTTTATGGTTAAGCAAGAAGATTTTAATGCTTATGTTGCTAGACAATTGAAACATAATGCTTATATGAGTGAACACTTGAGTGATTATTGTTGGGGAACGTTGCAGAAAACAAAAAATTTCCTACGGTTTCACCAAGATCCATCTATGAGTTCATCTAGCAACGAGTGATCGGATTGCATCTACATACCTTTGTAGATCACGCGCGGAAGCGTTCAAAGAACTGGGATGAGGAAGTCGTACTCGACGTGATCCAAATCACCGGAGATCCTAGCGCCGAACGGACGGCACCTCCGCGTTCAACACATGTACGGTCAGCGTGACGTCTCCTCCGTCTTGATCCAGCAAGGGGGAAGGAGAGGTTGAGGAAGATGGCTCCAGCAGCAGCACGACGGCGTGGTGGTGGTGGAGCAGCAGTACTCCGGCAGGGCTTCGCCAAGCTCGTGACGGAGGAGGAGATGTGTTGGGGAGGGGAGGGGCTGCGCCTTGGATGTGCTCTGCAGCCCTCCCCTCCCCCCTCTATTTATAGGGGAAGGGGGAAGGGGGCCGGCCCCCTCTAGATGAGATCTAGAGGGGGGCGGCGGCCAAGGGGAGGGGGGCTTGCCCCCCAAGCAAGGGGGCGCCCCCCTTTAGGGTTTCCCCCAACCCTAGGCGCATGGGCCCTAGGGGGAGTGGCGCCCCAGCCCACTTTGGGCTGGATCCCTTTATCATACATCCCATAAGGCTCTCCAAGAGAGGTGGCCCCTCCCGGTGGACCCCCGGAACCCCTCCGGTGGCCCCGGTACAATACCGATATGCCCCTGAACCTTTCCGGTGACCGTATGACAACTTCCCATATATAATTCTTTACCTCCAGATTATTCCGGAACTCCTCGTGACGTCCAGGATCTCATCCGGGACTCCGAACAAATTTCAGATTACTGCATACTCATATCTATACAACCCTAGCATCACCGAACCTCAAGTGTGTAGACCCTACGTGTTCGGGAGACAAGCAGACATGACCGAGACGACTCTCTGGTCAATAACCAACAGCGGGATCTGGATACCCATGTTGGCTCCCACATGCTCCTCGATGATCTCATCGGATGAACCACGATGTCGAGGACCTAATCAATCACGTACTTAATTCCCTTTGTCAATCAGTACGTTACTTTCCCGAGACTCGATCGTCGGTATCCCAATACCTTGTTCAGTCTCGTTACCGGCAAGTCACTTTACTCGTACCGTAATGCATGATCCCGTGATCAACCACTTGATCACATTGAGCTCATTATGATGATGCATTACCGAGTGGGCCCAGAGATACCTCTCCGTCATACGGAGTGACAAATCCCAGTCTTGATTCGTGCCAACCCAACAGACACTTTCAGAGATAATTGTAATGTACCTTTATAGTCACCCAGTTACGTTGTGACGTTTGGCACCCCCAAGGCACTCCTACGGTATCCGTGAGTTGCACAATCTCATGGTCCAAGGAAATGATACTTGACATCCATAAAAGCTACAGCAAACGAACTACATGATCTTTGTGCTATGCTTAGGTTTGGGTCTTGTCCATCACATCATTCTCCTAATGATGTGATCCCGTTATCAATGACATCCCCATGTCCATAGCCAGGAAACCATGACTATCTGTTGATCAACAAGCTAGTCAACTAGAGGCTCACTAGGGACACATTATGGTCTATGTATTCACACATGTATTACGATTTCCGGACAATACAATTATAGCATGAATAATAGACAATTATCATGAACAAGGAAATATAATAATCATTTTATTATTGCCTCTAGGGCATATTTCCAACAGTCTCCCACTTGCACTAGAGTCAATCATCTAGTTACATTGTGATGAATCAAACACCCATGGAATTCTGGTGTTGATCATGTTTTGCTCTAGGGAGAGGTTTAGTCAACGGATCTGCTACATTCAGGTCCGTATGTACTTTAAAAATCTCTATGTCTCCATTTTGAACACTTTCACGAATGGAGTTGAAGTGACGCTTGATATGCCTGGTCTTCCTGTGAAACCTGGGCTCCTTGGCAAGGGCAATAGCTCCAGTGTTGTCACAGAAGAGAGTCATCGGGCCCGACGCATTGGGTATGACTCCTAGGTCGGTAATGAACTCCTTCACCCAGACTGCTTCGTGTGCTGCCTCCGAGGCTGCCATGTACTCCGCTTCACATGTAGATCCCGCCACAACGCTTTGCTTGCAACTGCACCAGCTTACTGCCCCACCATTCAAAATATACATGTATCCGGTTTGTGACTTAGAGTCATCCAGATCTGTGTCGAAGCTAGCATCGACGTAACCCTTTACGACAAGCTCTTCGTCGCCTCCATAAATGAGAAACATTTCCTTAGTTCTTTTCAGGTACTTCAGGAAATTTTTGACCGCTGTCCAGTGTTCCATGCCGGGATTACTTTGGTACCTTCCTACCAAACTCACGGCAAGGTTTACATCAGGTCTGGTACACAACATAGCATACATGATAGACCCTATGGCCGAGGCATAGGGGATGACACTCATATTTTCTCTATCTTCTGCCGTGGTCGGGCATTGAGCCAAGCTCAATGTCGTACCTTGCAATACAGGCAAGAACCCCTTCTTTGACTGATCCATTTTGAACTTCTTCAATATCTTGTCAAGGTACGTACTCTGTGAAAGACCAATGAGGCGTCTCGATCTATCTCTATAGATCTTGATGCCTAATATATAAGCAGCTTCTCCAAGGTCCTTCATTGAAAAACACTTGTTCAAATAGGCCTTTATGCTTTCCAAGAATTCTATATCATTTCCCATCAACAGTATGTCATCCACATACAATATGAGAAATGCTACAGAGCTCCCACTCACTTTCTTGTAAATGCAGGCTTCTCCATAAGTCTGCATAAACCCAAACGCTTTGATCATCTCATCAAAGCGAATGTTCCAACTCCGAGATGCTTGCACCAGCCCATAAATTGAGCGTTGGAGCTTGCACACCTTGTCAGCATTCTTAGGATCGACAAAACCTTCCGGCTGCATCATATACAGTTCTTCCTTAAGATAACCGTTAAGGAATGCCGTTTTGACGTCCATTTGCCATATCTCATAATCATAGTATGCGGCAATTGCTAACATGATTCAAACGGACTTCAGCTTTGCTACGGGAGAGAATGTCTCATCGTAGTCAACCCCTTGAACTTGTCGATAACCCTTAGCGACAAGCCTAACTTTATAGATGGTCACATTACCATCTGCGTCTGTCTTCTTCTTAAAGATCCATTTATTTTCTATGGCTCGCCGATCATCGGGCAAGTCAGTCAAAGTCCATACTTCGTTTTCATACATGGATCCTATCTCGGATTTCATGGCTTCTAGCCATTTGTCGGAATCCGGGCCCGCCATCGCTTCTTCATAGTTCGAAGGTTCACCGTTGTCTAACAACATGATTTCCAAGACAGGGTTGTCGTACCACTCTGGTGCGGAACGTGTCCTTGTGGACCTTCGAAGTTCAGTAGGAGCTTGATCAGAAGTATCTTGATCATCATCATTAACTTCCTCTCAAATTCGTGCAGGCACCACAGGAACATTTTCCTAAGTTGCGCCACTTTCCGGTTCAAGAGGCAATACTTCATCAAGTTCTACTTTCCTCCCACTTACTTCTTTCAAGAGAAACTCTTTCTCTAGAAAGGATCCATTCTTGGCAACAAAGATCTTGCCTTCGGATCTGAGGTAGAAGGTATACCCAATCGTTTCTTTAGGGTGTCCTATGAAGACGCATTTTTCCGACTTGGGTTCAAGCTTTTCAGGTTGAAGTTTCTTGACATAAGCATCGCTTCCCCAAACTTTTAGAAACGACAGCTTAGGCTTCTTCCCAAACCATAATTCATACGGTGTCGTCTCAACGGATTTTGACGGAGCCCTATTTAAAGTGAATGCGGCAGTCCCTAAAGCATAGCCCCGAAATGACAGCGGTAAATCGGTAAGAGACATCATAGATCGCACCATATCTAATAGAGTGCGATTACGACGTTCGGACACACCATTACGCTGAGGTGTTCCAGGCGGCGTGAGTTGTGAAACTATTCCACATTTTCTTAAGTGTGTACCAAATTCGTGACTCAAGTATTCTCCTCCACGATCTGATCGCAAAAACTTGATTTTTCTGTCACGTTGATTCTCAACCTCACTCTGAAATTCCTTGAACTTTTCAAAGGTTTCAGACTTGTGTTTCATTAAGTAGATATACCCATATGTACTCAAGTCATCAGTGAGGGTGAGAACATAACAATAGCCACCATGAGCCTCAACACTCATTGGACCGCACACATCAGTATGTATGATTTCCAATAGGTTGGTTGCTCGCTCCATTGTTCCTGAGAACAGAGTCTTGGTCATCTTACCCATGAGGCATGGTTCGCACGTGTCAAATGATTCGTAATCAAGAGACTCTAAAAGTCTATCTGTATGGAGCTTCTTCATGCGTTTGACACCTATGTGACCAAGGCGGCAGTGCCACAAGTATGTGGGACTATCATTATAAACCTTACATCTTTTGGCATTCACACTATGAATATGTGTAGCATTACGCTCGAGATTCATTAAGAATAAACCATTCACCATAGGAGCATGACCATAAAACATATCTCTCATATAAATAGAACAACCATTATTCTCGGATTTAAATGAGTAGCCATCTCGTATTAAACGAGATCCTGAAACAATGTTCATGCTCAAACTTGGCACTAAATAACAATTATTGAGGTTCAAAACTAATCCCGTAGGTAAATGTAGAGGTAGCGTGCCGACGGCGATCACATCGACCTTGGAACCATTCCCGACGCGCATCGTCACCTCATCCTTCGCCAATCTCCGCTTATTTCGCAGCTCCTGCTTTGAGTTACAAATGTGAGCAACTGCACCGGTATCAAATACCCAAGAGCTACTACGAGTATTGGTAAGGTACACATCAATTACATGTATATCACATATACCTTTCGTTTTGCCGGCCTTCTTGTCCGCTAAGTATTTGGGGCAGTTCCGCTTCCAGTGACCACTTCCCTTGCAATAAAAACACTCAGTCTCGGGCTTGGGTCCATTCTTTGGCTTCTTCCCGGCAGCTTGCTTACCGGACGCGGCAACTCCCTTGCCGTCCTTCTTGAAGTTCTTCTTACCCTTGCCTTTCTTGAACTTAGTGGTTTTATTCACCATCAACACTTGATGGTCCTTTTTGACTTCTACCTCTGCTGATTTCAGCATTGCAAATACTTCAGGAATGGTCTTTTCCATCCCCTGCATATTGAAGTTCATCACAAAGCTCTTGTAGCTTGGTGGAAGCGACTGGAGGATTCTTTCAATGACCGCGTCATCCGGGAGATTAACTCCCAGCTGAGTCAAGCGGTTATGTAACCCAGACATAGTGAGTATGTGCTCACTGACAGGACTATTTTCCTCCATCTTACAGCTGAAGAACTTGTCGGATACTTCATATCTCTCGACCCGGGCATGAGCTTGGAAAACCATTTTCAGCTCTTCGAACATCTCATATGCTCCGTGTCGCTCAAAATGCTTTTGGAGCCCCGGTTCTAAGCTGTAAAGCATGCCGCACTGAACGAGGGAGTAATCATCAGCACGTGTCTGCCAAGCGTTCATAACGTCTTGGTTCTGTGGGACGGGTGCGTCACCTAGCGGTGCTTCTAGGACATAATCTTTCTTGGCAGCTATGAGGATGATCCTCAGGTTCTGGACCCAGTCTGTATAGTTGCTGCCATCGTCTTTCAGCTTGGTTTTATCTAGGAACGCGTTGAAGTTGAGGACAACGTTGGCCATTTGATCATCTACAAGACATATTGTAAAGATTTTAGACTAAGTTCATGATAATTAAGTTCATCTAATCAAATTATTCAATGAACTCCCACTTAGATAGACATCCCTCCAGTCATCTAAGTATAACATGATCCGAGTTAACTGGGCCGTGTCCGATCATCACGTGAGACGGACTAGTCAACATCGGTGAACATCTTCATGTTGATTGTATCTTCTATACGACTCATGCTCGACCTTTCGGTCTTCTGTGTTCCGAGGCCATGTCTGTACATGCTAGGCTTGTCAAGTCAACCTAAGTGTTTCGCGTGTGTAAATATGTCTTACACCCGTTGTATGTGAACGTTGGAATCTATCACACCCGATCATCACGTGGTGCTTCGAAACAACAAACTGTCGCAACGGTGCACAGTTAGGGGGAACACTTTCTTGAAATTATTATGAGGGATCATCTTATTTACTACTGCCGTTCTAAGTAAACAAGATGCAAAAACATGATAAACATCACATGCAATCAAATAATAATAGTGACATGATATGGCCAATATCACATAGCTCCTTTGATCTCCATCTTGGGGCTCCATGATCATCTTGTCACCGGCATGACACCATGATCTCCATCATCGTTTCTCCATGAAGTTGCTCGCCAACTATTACTTCTACTACTATGGCTAACGCGTTTAGCAATAAAGTAAAGTAATTTACATGGCGTTTCTCAATGACACGCAGGTCATACAAAAAATAAAGACAACTCCTATGGCTCCTGCCAGTTGTCATACTCATCGACATGCAAGTCGTGATTCCTATTACAAGAACATGATCTCATACATCACATATATATCATTCATCATTCATCACAACTTTGGCCATATCACATCACAAATCACTTGCTGCAAAAACAAGTTAGACGTCCTCTAATTGTTGTTGCAAGTTTTACGTGGCTGCAAAAGGGTTCTAGCAAGAACGTTTTCTTACCTACGTAATAGCCACAACGTGATTTGTCAACTTCTATTTACCCTCCATAAGGACCCTTTTCATCGAATCCGCTCCAACTAAAGTGGGAGAGACAGACACCCGCTAGCCACCTTATGCAACTAGTGCATGTCAGTCGGTGGAACCAGTCTCACGTAAGCGTACATGTAAGGTCGGTCCGGGCCACTTCATCCCACAATACCGCTGAAGCAAGATAAGACTAGTAGCGGCAAGAAAGTTGACAACATCTACGCCCACAACAAATTGTGTTCTACTCGTGCAAGGAGAACTACGCATAGACCTAGCTCATGATGCCACTGTTGGGGACCGTTGTAGAAAACAAAAATTTTCCGACGGTTTCACCAAGATCCATCTATGAGTTCATCTAGCAACGAGTGATCGGATTGCATCTACATACCTTTGTAGATCACGCGCGGAAGCGTTCAAAGAACGGGGATGAGGAAGTCGTACTCGACGTGATCCAAATCACCGGAGATCCTAGCGCTGAACGGATGGCACCTCCGCGTTCAACACACGTACGGTCAGCGTGACGTCTCCTCCTTCTTGATCCAGCAAGGGGGAAGGAGAGGTCGAGGAAGATGGCTCCAGCAGCAGCACGACAGCGTGGTGGTGGTGGAGCAGCAGAACTCCGGCAGGGCTTCGCCAAGCTCGTGACGGAGGAGGAGATGTGTTGGGGAGGGGAGGGGCTGCGCCTTGGATGTGCTTTGCAGCCCTCCCCTCACCCCTCTATTTATAGGGGAAGGGGGAAGGGGGCCGGCCCCCTCTAGATGAGATCTAGAGGGGGGGGCGGTGGCCAAGGGGAGGGGGGCTTGCCCCCCAAGCAAGGATCTCATCCGGGACTCCGAACAACTTTCAGATTACTACATACTCATATCTGTACAACCCTAGCGTCACCGAACCTTAAGTGTGTAGACCCTACGGGTTCGGGAGACAAGCAGACATGACTGAGACGACTCTCTGGTCAATAACCAACAGCGGGATCTGGATACCCATTTTGGCTCCCACATGCTCCTTGATGATCTCATCGGATGAACCACGATGTCGAGGACCTAATCAATCCGGTACTCAATTCCCTTTGTCAATCGGTATGTTACTTGCCCGAGACTCGATCGTTGGTATCCCAATACCTTGTTCAGTCTCGTTACTGGCAAGTCAATTTACTCGTACCGTAATGCATGATCCCGTGATCAACCACTTGATCACATTGAGCTCATTATGATGATGCATTACCGAGTGGGCCCAGAGATACCTCTCCATCATATGGAGTGACAAATCCCAGTCTCGATTCGTGCCAACCCAATAGACACTTTCGGAGATACCTGTAATGTACCTTTATAGTCACCCAGTTACGTTGTGAGGTTTGGCACACCCAAGGCACTCCTACGGTATCCGGGAGTTGCACAATCTCATGGTCTAAGGAAATGATACTTGACATCCATAAAAGCTACAGCAAACGAACTACACGATCTTTGTGCTATGCTTAGGTTTGGGTCTTGTCCATCACATCATTCTCCTAATGATGTGATCCCGTTATCAATGACATCCCCATGTCCATAGCCAGGAAACCATGACTATCTGTTGATCAACGAGCTAGTCAACTAGAGGCTCACTAGGGACACATTATGGTCTATGTATTCACACATGTATTACGATTTCCGGACAATACAATTATAGCATGAATAATAGACAATTATCATGAACAAGGAAATATAATAATCATTTTATTATTGCCTCTAGGGCATATTTGCAACAATTATATGGCTAATGTTAAAGGTGAACTAGAACTTATTAGTAAACATGCTGCTATGGTTACCACTCAAGCAGAACAAGTACTTAAAGCTCAGAATGATTTGCTCAATGAATTAAATAGTAAGAAAAATGATAATGCTGTTAGAGTTATGACTAGAGGTGGTAAAATGACTCAGGAACCTTTGTATCCTGAAGGCCATCCTAAGAGAATTGAGCAAGATTCTCAGAGAAATAATGTAGATGCACCTAGTCCTTCTAAGAAGAAGAAAAAGAAAAATGATAGGACTTTGCATGCTTCTAGTGAACCTGTTGATGACACACCTGAGAATCCCAATGATATTTCTATTTCTGATGCTGAAACACAGTCTGGTAATGAACATGAACCTAGTGATAATGTTAATGACGATGTTCATGTTGATGCTCAACCTAGCAATAATAATGATGTAGAAACTGAACCTGTTGTTGATCTTGATAACCCACAATCAAAGAATCAATGTTATGATAAGAGAGACTTTGTTGCTAGGAAGCACGGTAAGGAAACAGAACCATGGGTTCAGAAACCCATGCCTTTTCCTTCCAAACCATCCAAGAAAAAGAATGATGAGGATTTTGAGCGCTTTGCTGAAATGATTAGACCTATCTTCTTGTGTATGCGTTTGACTGATATGCTTAAAATGAATCCTTATGCTAAGTACATGAAAGATATTGTTACTAATAAAAGAAAGATACCGGAAGCTGAAATTTCCACCATGCTTTCTAATTATACTTTTAAGGGTGGAATGCCTAAGAAACTAGGTGATCCCGGAGTACCAACTGTACCATGCTCCATTAAAAGAAACTATGTTAAAACTGCTTTATGTGATCTTGGAGCCGGTGTTAGTGTTATGCCTCTCTCTTTATATCGTAGACTTGATTTGAATAAGTTGACACCTACTGAAATATCTTTGCAAATGGCTGATAAATCAACTGCTATACCTGTCGGTATTTGTGAGGATGTGCCTGTTGTGGTTGCAAACGTTACTATTTTAACGGACTGTGTTATCCTTGATATTCCCGAGGACGATAGTATGTCTATTATTCTTGGAAGAACCTTTTTGAATACTGCATGGGCTGTTATTGATTGCACCAAAGGCTATGTCACCTTTCATGTTAATGGCAATGAGCATATGGTACACTTTCTGAGGAAACAACCTCAAGTTCATAATATAAATTGGAAAAATTCCATCGATTATTTTTGGAGGTTTTGAATTTCCTCTTCCTACTGTCAAGAAGAAATATGATATTCTTATTGTTGGGGATGTGCATATCCCCATTGAGGTAACCTAGTGTTATTCGAAAATTCTCCGGTTCCATGTTATTCAGAATGAGTTTGTTAACACGACCTGATCAACCTTATTCGTGGATTCCTTTTGATGAGCATGAGATGGATGAATTTAGAAAACACAACTCTCTGTACCCTCTTTTTACTTTCTATTATTTATATTAAATAAAGCAAAAATAATAGTTTCTGTCTGTTTTCTGAGTTATCCAAGCAATAAAAAATACCCCGAAAATAAAAGTTCTCCAAATGCCCTGAAATTTAAATATGATTTTTTGGAATATTTGAGAATATCTGGCACTGAGAACACAGTAGGGGGAGCAAGCACCTGGCCACGAGGGTGGAGGGCGCACCCTACCCCTGGGCGCGCCCCCTGCCTCGTGGGCCCGCGGTGGCCCCCCTCCACTTATTCTAGCTACCACACACTCCTTCCTCCCACAAACATCACTAGCCAGCTCAAACCCGAGTCCAAGCTCATCTTGCTGCCATTTTTGATCTCCTTGCTCAAAGCTCCATTCAAAAAACTGCTTTGGGCGATTGTTCCTTGGTATGTGACTCCTCCAATGGTCCAATTAGTTTTTGTTCTAGTGCTTTATTCATTGCATATTTTTGCTGCTTAGGTGACCCTATTCTTGATCTTGCATATCAAATTTATATGGTCAAAAGTAGTTTTGATGCATGATATTGCCTCTAGGCACTTGTAGGAGTAGTTGCTATCAATTTTGTTGAGTTTGGGTCACTTTTATTTTGGAAGCTAATAAAAATTTCAGAAATTTTCAGAAAAAGATGAAGAGATTTTTGAGGGCCTCATCGAACCAAAGCTCGAAGGATAAGCAAAGTGAGGAGGATAATAGGCCCAAATATAATCTTCCTCGCACCATGCAGGTTCGGCCATGTGAATGGCCTTGTGATGATTTCTTGAGAGCAGCCGGGATTTATGATGATTTCTATGAATTGGCTGAGAATGCAGGCCTCACCGCCTTCCTCCACGACCAACGCAAACAGTATCTCTTACTCACCAATATCTTTGTGCAAAACTTTCATTTCCATGCTAGGAGCTCACCACCTATGGTGGAATTTTATTTATATGATCAACATAAGGAGATGTCACTTCGTGATTTTTGTCGGGTTTGTTTGATCCCTTTCGAGGGCAGCGTAGAGGAACCACATCATGACGATGTGGATGGGTTTATTGATACCATTACTGTAGGGGAAACGAGGAAGGTTTCCGATGCACGAATTACTAGCATACACTTTCCTGTTCTATGTTACTTTGCTATATTTGCTAGTAGATGCTTAATTGGGCGAGGAAACTGTGGAAACCCGACTGCCCCTAATATTGTTATTTTGTGCCATGCCTTATTTCGTGATGACACATTCAGTATGGGCACTATTATTGCAAAGCGGTTAAATCTTAACCGTACTAAGGGCCCCGTCCTTGGAGGCACCTTCGCCTCGCGCCTCACTGCACATTTTAACATACCTATTAGGAATTATGAGAAGGAAGAGAAATTGCTACCTCCTGTTTATCTAGATTATAAGAGTATGGTAGCACATGATTTTATTTTTAGGAATAGGGAAAAGGCGCTTAAGTACAAATTAATATTTGGTAAAAGTCATCATGAGACTATTACCTTGCCTGCTCCTTCCTCGTTTGATTTATCTGCAGGCAAGTACCTTGTTCCGTTGGAGGCCATTCACGGCTACCGGAACCCTACATCAGCTAAAGAGCCAGAGCCGGAACCACAATTTGATCCTCCACGACAGTCTGATTACCAGTGGGATCCGGAGGTGATTGCCAACCAGTGGCAATTCGAGGCTTCTTCACAGTACGGCCCCAGCTACAACTTTGGATATCCGCTAGGCCAGCCGTGGCCATACACCAATTTAGGTCAAAAGCCTAAGCTTGGGGGAGTACGCATTTCTCACCGACATTACATTCATGTTCACACACTCATTGCTAGTTGTCGATGCTCATACTTTTTCATTGTATCATCCATGCTAGTTTATTTTCCTTTTTTATGTTTCTTCTTGTGTGTTTAATAAACCTTAAGAAAAACAAAAAAAATAGTTGTAAGCTTTTAATTAGTTTACTTTCCATGCTTGTAGTAGTAATTTAAAAGAAACTCCAAAAAGATTTCTCGTTCTTCTTTTGCTTGTTGGGAGCTTTCGCGTGTAAATAGTTTTATTTCTTTTCTTGTTCTTTGGGGGTCGAGAGGAGAAGACCATAATTAAAATGTTAAAGTGGCTCTTATATGCATTATCGTTGATCTAACAAAGAGCCCATATTACCTTGTCTTCTCTGTTGAATTCAATGCTTGCAGATTCCAGCTTAGTTCAATGCACGTGCACTATTATTATTATCCACACTATTCGGTCGTGCAAGTGAAAGGAAATAATGATGATTATATGATGAACTTATTGAGATGAGAAAATATGGTATGAACTCGACCTCTCTTGTTTTTGTAAATATGATTAGTTCATCGTTCTTGATTCAGCCTATTATGAATAAACATGTTTGCAATGACAATTAGAGATTATAGTTGCTTATGCCATGCTTAATTAGCTAGGAGCTTACAATGGTTTACCTTGCGTGCCAACATGCTATTAAAATGGTTGTGATGTGGTATGATAGGGTGGTATCCTCTTTTGAACGATTCGAGTGGCTTGACTTGGCACATGTTCACGCATGTAGTTGAAACAAAATCAACATAGCCTCTACGATATTTATGTTCATGGTGCATTATATCCTACTCATGCTTGCATTTGGTGTTGATTAATTTTAATGCATGTTCATGACTGTTGTCGCTCTCTAGCTGGTCGCTTCCCAGTCTTTTGCTAGCCTTCACCTGTACTAAGCGGGAATACTGCTTGTGCATCCAATTCCATAAACCCCAGAGTTGTTCCATATGAGCCCACCATACCTACCTATATACGGTATCTACCTGCCGTTCCAAGTAATTTTGCATGTGCCAAACTCTAAACCTTCAAATAAACATTCTGTTTTGTATGATCGAATAGCTCATGTATCAACTAGGGTTGTCCGTATCTTCCATGTTAGGCGGGTTATTCTCAAGAGGAGTGGACTTCGCTCCTCACTCACGAGAAAATGGCTGGTCCGGGATGCCCAGTCCCATGCTTTATGCAAATCAAATCAAAATAACCGCAAACAATACTCCCCGACTGTTGTTAGTTGGAGGCACTCGTTGTTTTGTTTAAGCCATGGATTGATGCTTGTTGGTGGAGGGGAGTATAAACTTTACCATTCTGTTTGGGAACCGCCTATAATGTGTATAGCATGGAAGATATCGCCATCTCTCGGTTGTTATGTTGACAATGAAAGTATGCCGCTCAAAATATTATTCATATCTATTTCAAAACCGAGCTATGGCACCTCTACAACTCCCTGCTTCCCTCTGCGAAGGGCCTATCCATTTACTTTTATGTTGAGTCATCATCCTCTTAATAAAAAGCACGAGTTGGAGAGCACCGCTATCATTTGCATCCATTACTGTTAGTTTACATTGAGTATGACGGATCTCCTTTACCATGAATTACAATATCTAGTCAATCCTCGATCTTTAAAGGTGCTCTGCATTTATGTTTTGTGGTCTCAAAAAGGGCTAGCGAGATACCATCTTGTCATATCATATCATGATTGTTTTGAGAAAGTGTTGTCATCCGAGATTTATTATTATTGCTCGCTAGTTGATTATACCATTGATATGAGTAAACGTGAGACCTAAATGTTATTGTGAATATGGTTTGTTCATAATCTTTGCTGAAAACTTGAATGGTGGCTCTACATATTTACAACAACAAGAGCAAACAGAGTTTGTAAAAGTTTTTCTTTATCACTTCCAGTTTATCAACTGAATTGCTTGAGGACAAGCAAAGGTTTAAGCTTGGGGGAGTTGATATGTCTCCGTCGTATCTACCTTTCCAAACACTTTTGCCCTTGTTTTGGACTCTAACTTGCATGATTTGAATGGAACTAACCCGGACTGACGCTGTTTTCAGCAGAATTGCCATGGTGTTATTTTTGTGCAGAAATAAAAGTTTTCGAAATGACCTGAAAATCATCGGAGATTTTTTTTGGAATATATAAAAAATACTAGAAGGAAGATCCACGTTAGGGGGGCCTCCACCTTTCCACGAGGGTGGGGGCGCGCCCTACCCCCTGGGCGCGCCCCCTACCTCATGGGCCCCCTGATGCTCCACCGACCTCAACCTTGACTCCATATATTCATTTTTGGGGAGAAAAAAACCAGGGAGAAGGATTCATCGCGTTTTACGATACGGAGCCACCGCCAAGTCCTAAACTCTCTCGGGAGGGCTGATCTGGAGTCCGTTCGGGGCTCCAGAGAGGGGAATCCATCGCCATCGTCATCATCAACCATCCTCCATCACCAATTTCATGATGCTCACCGCCGTGCGTGAGTAATTCCATCGTAGGCTTGCTGGACGGTGATGGGTTGGATGAGATTTATCATGTAATAGAGTTAGTTTTGTTAGCGTTTGATCCCTAGTATCCACTATATTCTGAGATTGATGTTGCTATGACTTTGCTATGCTTAATGCTTGTCACTAGGGCCCGAGTGCCATGATTTCAGATCTGAAACTATTATGTATTGATCAATATATGAGAGTTCTTGATCCTATCTTGCAAGTCCATAGTCACCTATTATGTGTTTTATGATCCGTTAACCCCGAAGTGACAATAATCAGGATACTTACTGGTGATGACGTAGTTTGAGGAGTTCATGTATTCACTATGTGTTAATGCTTTGGTCTGATACTCTATTAAAAGGAGGCCTTTATATCCCTTAGTTTCCAATAGGACCCTACTGCCACGGGAGGGTAGGACAAAACATGTCATGCAAGTTCTTTTCCATAACCACGTATGACTATATTCGGAATACATGCCTACATTACATTGATGAACTGTAGCTAGTTCTGTGTCACCCTAGGTTATGACAGTTACATGATGAACCGCATCCGGCATAATTCTCTATCACCGATCCATTGCCTACGAATTTTCCATATATTGTTCTCCGCTTATTTATTTTTCCGTTGCTATTGTCATCATCACTACAAAACACCAAAAATATTACTTTTGCTACTATTACCTTTTACTACCGTTACCAATACTACCATATTACTTTGCTACTAAATACTTTGCTACAGATATTAAATTTGCAGGTGCGGTTGAATTCAAAACTCAGCTGCTAATACTTGAGAATATTCTTTGGCTCCCCTTGTGTCGAATCAATGAATTTGGGTTGAATAATCTACCCTCGAAAACTATTGCGATCCCCTATACTTGTGTGTTATCACTTTACTATCCGTAAGATGTCTGTGGATGAGTGTTCTAGAACCATAATGTGCATCTATTAAGAGTCTGCATCTTGCATCTGTACACCCACTGGGTGTTTTCAACTTTCGCTGAGTAATTTTTCCACTTGAGTCGACCATGTCGTGTCGAGTCTATCTTTGAATCAGTGGGGGCGCGCAGAGTGCACCCGCTGGGTGTAGTCCCCGAGACCGTCGTTGAATGTTTGATTCGGCAGAGGTCTTTATCAAAAATATCTCTTTACAGTTCTTCCACTTGGTTTAGACAGGTCGTGTCGAGTAGGAGTCGGACCAGTAGAGGCACACCCAGTGCACCCACTGGGTGTAGTCCCCGAGACCGCGGTCGACTGCGGACAGTCGGCGGTGGTCTGAGAACATGCATTGCCACATTTCTTCTTGTTCTTTGAACCACGTCGAGTTGAAAGCATAACTAGTGGGGGCTCGCCAAGTGCACCTATTGGGTGTAGTCCTCGAGACTACTATTGAATGTTTGATTCGACAGTAGTCTTAGAACTCTTTTGCGGTAATGACTTGAACTTGTATCTTTTTCTCTCGGAAGCAATTGATCTTTGTCTCAGTCGATTGACATGTCTTACTTATTGACTACAGAAATCTTGTGACTTCGGGAGCCAGTTTGTTGATTTGCAGAAACAATAGATCCAACTCGGTCTCGACCTGGCTCTAGCCAAGGGGAACTTGAAGAAGGCATAGGATGACGCAACTGCCATGGGAGGTAATGACTTGCCGACTTTTTGCTTTGTCATCTTTTCTTTCCATTCGTTTAACCGAGTGACACTACTCGAGCAGATGTGCATAGTGAAAATAGGCAACTCCAAGCTCGTCTGAAGAATGTTATTTCTTTAGGGAAAATGAAGTAGGCGCTGGAACAGAAGGATCTTGACTTTGCCGCAGCTCAGAAGATGGCGCGACAAAAAACCGAACTTGCCGACAAGAAGTTGGCTTCAGTCGGCAAGTTAGAAGAAGAAAACGCCAAACTGAAGACTGCCATTGGCGAGGCCAACGAGGAAGTTGAGCAGCTGAAGAAGGACAAGGTGGCTTTGACTAACCGAGTTGGAGATCTCACTCGGAAGAGAGATGAACTGGAGGTTTATCTAGGAGGACTCGCCAAGAAGTTGTTCCTTATGATTGAAGGTGTTTTTCTTTGTACGACTGATTTGCTACTGTCGACTCATCATATAACTGTTGACTCATTGTTTTATTGTGTGTGCAAAATTTTGTGAAAACTTCGAGGAAGAGACTGGGAGAACTGAAACGAGCTTGGACCCCATCAACTCCCCTGTCAAGGATGAAGCTGCCATGTACGTGCTACGACTGGAGTCTCGCCTTGCCAGCGTTATGGACTACCTTGTGCAACTGAAGGTGGCCATGTCGCGGATTGACCCAGCGCTCTGGCCAAGGGTGACATTTCAGAACGATGTGTGGTGCTAACGTTGCTCTATCTCTCATTCGTGTCCGCTGCAAAGAAGCCAAGGAAGAGAAACTAGCAGTGCTCAAGGTTGCCAATACCAAAAAGCTTGACTTCCAATCCTTTATGGAAACCTTCATCAAAACAGCCACTCGCATTGCAGATGGAATCGCCTTGGATGAGTTCGTCGAGCCTGCTAGCCCTCCTCTCGCGGAGTGAACAAACTTTAAGCTCAGACTAAATTTGCCTCGGAATGCCGAGTGATTTTGTAACCGTTAAACTCCTTCGGGCCTAACACCCAAGTACTTTTATCCGTGGTTCGGAACCTCGTGGGAATTATCTACACATGGATTTTCTTTGAATATGCTTGCCGTGTTCTCCGAGTGGAACTTGTTTCTTCATTCGGAACAGACTTTTGTACATGTGATGAGCTCAGAAGAGAAGGTCGCAGACGACCTGCACCTCGTCGTCCTTGTGGATAGAGATAGAGCGTACATTGTATTTGTGGCGCAGCTCCAAGGAGAGGGTCGCAGACGACCTACACCTCGCTGTCCTTGCGGATCGAGATGGAGCGTGTGGCTAAGTCTCCGAGGGAGAGGATTGCTCTTCAGTCGGAGGTTTAAACACTTAGGCGAGTACGAGACTGCAGCTAAGCCTCCGAGTGAGAGGATTGCTCATCACTCGATAGGATTTTTTAAACTTAGGCGAGTACGGGACTGCAGTTAAGCCCCCGAGTGAGAGGATTGCTCATCACTCGGTAGGATTTTTAAAACTTAGGCGAGTACGAGACTGCAGCTAAGCCTCCGAGTGAGAGGATTGCTCATCACTCGGTAGGATTTTTAAAACTTAGGCGA